>NC_039364.1:139446639-139465243 GCF_003573695.1 Papaver somniferum
ATTTAACTAAGAAATTATCTCCTGGATTATGTACAAGAAAATTCTACCATACATTTGGTTTTGTGGGAAACATTTGGTTTTACGGGAAATATTTGGTTTGTAGGGGTTTGAAAAACTTTTGGTTTTAATTGGGAAAAAGAGAAAGAAAGGTTTGGTTTTTAAATGGGTTATGTGGTGAAGCCCACTTAATTTGGTTTTTAAACTTTGAAGACAAAGACCAGGATTTGGTTTAAATGGGTGAGGCAAATGGATGTTTTTGAATCAAAAAGAGCCCAAAGTACGAAGCCCACAATTCAGTGAACTAGGCCCAGTTGGGTTTTCAGTTTGTTGAGGCCCAGAGTTCAGTTAAATACTAGGCCCGGATTTTGGTTTTCAAAGTTACAATTACAAGCCCACAGACAGTTTAAACAAGCTCACAGAAAGTTCAAATAAGCCCACAAACAGGGTTCAGGAGCCCAGTTGGGTATTTAACTGTTGGACTCTCAGAAATTCAAAGTACGAGGCACACTTGGGCTTGAAATTTATTTTCAAAATTTTGGGTTGGGTTCAAGCCCACAGTTCAGTAACAAGCCCAGATTCAGTTTGAGTTGGGTTTAGGGCTAACAGAATAGCCAAAGGATTAGGCCCACTTGGGCTTTGAAACTGTTTTGAAAACTTTAGTTTGGGTACAGCTCATAATTCAGAAACAGAAAATAATTACAAGCCCACAAAATAAACACAATTACACTTTCAGAAATTTCTACTTTGAGTTTAGGCTTACACTCTGAAGAGGGGAGCCCAGTTGGGCTCTTAGTTGCACAGCCCAGTTGGGCTTGGTTCTCAGCAACAAGCTTAGACCAGCAACTCAACAACAGCAGAAGGAAAACAACAACAGCACCAGAGGCTGGCTGTAGCAATGGCCCAAGCACCAGCAGCAGCAGGAACTCAGCAGCAGCAGGGAGAAGAAGAAAGTAGCAGCACAGCTGCAGGAACAACAGCAAGAGCACCAGAGGCTCAGCACCAGCAGCAGCAAGTGGCAAGCCTTGCAGCAGCACAGCAGCAGAGGCTGACAGCAGCAACACCTGTTGGCTCAAAAAGAGAAGTAAGTTTCTCTTGAAAAAGAAGCAATGAGGGATCAATACAGCAGTGATATGCAAACTAAGATGCAAACTAATATGCAAGATGCTAATGAAAGTTACACTAAGATGCAGTTAACCTAAGATGCAATGCAAAACAGTAAGATGCACAGCAAGTTATGCAAAAACAGCAAACTAAGATACAAGAAAAACTTCAACAAAACAGCACCAAGTCCCCGGCAACGGCGCCAAAAACTTTGTAGGTTTCTAAAAGACCTACAAACTAATACCGCAAGTGCACGGTGTCGCGGTGTAGAACAATGCAAATACGGGTCGAATCCACAGAGACTAGGGTGTGTAAGTTGAAGTTTCCTAAACTGTTTTCTAAGCTTAACAGAGAACAAAGGCAGTAGCCAAAGGCAAGGCAGTAAACAAGTGGTGAAGTAAAATGCAAGACTGTGAAGCAAAGGTAACAGTGGCAGTGAAACAAAGGCAGTGAGCCTAAGGCAGAGAAGCTAAGCAGTAAATGCACTGGGGGATTTGAATTCACCTTATGGCCTAGCTAGGCAGCATCAATCTAGTTTATGCTCTTGTCCCTAATGGACAAAGGTGGAGGCTCATGCCTTCCTATAATCCAGGGCATACATAGATAGAGAGTTAATTAACTAAGCTCACTAGCATCACCCCTAGCATTGAGTGTCTTCTTACAGCACACTCAATCACAGGTGATGTTTGATCCCTAAGCTTCATAACTTCCCTACTTTAGTTAAATGTGGATGGTTAAGTCCCTAAATTCTCTAGTTCACCCCTAGCATTGAGTGTCTTCTTACAGCATACTCAATCACAGGTGACTTCAATCACCAAGAACACTAACATCCTAATTCAATTAAACCTACAAGAGTGTTCACTAAGATTTTGCTACCCAACAAGGTCTTCAGGCTTCATCTAAGCCCTAGCAAGAGTAATTAGAACATATTGACAGTAATTGTAAACATTATAAACATAAAGAGTAATTGAAATTGAAACTTGGAATTAAAATAGAAGATTACAAAACCTAACAGTGGAGAGCACTGGCTAATCCAGGCCTCCAAAGGGTGCTCTGGCTAATCCAGGCATACCCACAACAACACAAAACACCATCTATTTATACCCAAATTAATCAATTAGGGTTCCTATACAAAAATCCCCAAATTCCCCCAAATCAGGGCAACTAGGGTTTCGAAATCTTATTCATACTTCTCGAATTTCACTCATACGCTTCTACCCACTTGCGTCTGCCTCTCCTAGACTTCCTCCATGCGTCAATTTCAGCTCTAGGTTACCTACTTCATCAATCTCCCACGCTTAGGGTTTCAGGGAGAGAAACGTGAGAGAGTGATGGAATAGGGAGCTAGATGGAAAGGGGGGGTGATGGGTTTTAGTGGTTGGAGTGGTTGTGATGTTTCGGTGGAATTTGGTGGCTGGCAGAGACGAGGGTGTGGTGGCGATGGAGTTGGTGGATCTGTTGCAGAGGGATGGGGGAGAAGATGGAGAAGAAGGTGGTCGATGGAAAATTGGGTAAGGTCTGTTTGGATGACGGGTATAGGTGTTAGGTGCTCGGGTGTTGAGCGTGGACAGCAAGTTGGATGTACAGCGAGGATGAGACGTTGGATTTGGAGGTGATGGATCGATCTAACGGCGAGATGGAAGGAAGCTTAAAGAGACCGTTGGATGCGGAAGTACAACGAAACTGACGGCTCAAGATGGAGTTAGGTGCTATAGTGTTTGGCAGGAGCTTCAGATTTCGATGAACGAAGATGATGCGACCGTTGGATGCTGAGATGATCCAATCTGACGTCTAAAAAGGGAAACGGGTATGGATATTGGAAATGGGTTTGGGTAAGGGTTTGGGGCCTTGGGTATGCCAAGCCCATATCTTCTTTAAGAACAATTCTTCCTTATTAAGCCCATTTCTAGCCTTTTGGTCTTGTGCACAACATTCCTCGCGGCTTCCTTGCGTAATTCCTCTCGGCTTCCACCACTTTTCTGCTCTTTTCGCTCCGTAATTCCATCCAAACTTTATTTAGAACCTAAAAATACAAAATTAATTAAGAAAAGTATTTATTCTTGAAAACAATGAAAATACAGAATATGGGATAAAATGGAGAATTAGAGCACAAAAGATGAGTTAATTGCCAAGAAAAAGATATAGAAATATGCACTTTTTAGCACTCATCACGGCTCCATTTTACGAAGAGTCATGCCAAATTCCACGGTTTATGCCAAAGCCCTAATTTTGCCGCGCCTAAAGTATGCGAGCCATGCCGGCCATGCCACCATGCCGCTGGCCGCCAAACTAAAGGTAGCCACGATCGACGGCTACCCTTCCTCCTGAGATGCAGATCCCAGCCGTACAAGTTCGCCACCAAACTTGTGGAAACTTTTGGTCGCAATGCCAAATTCCACAATTTATGCCAAAACCCTAATTTGGTCGCGCCTAAAGTATGCGAGCCATGCCGGCCATGCCACCATGCCGTTGGATGCCAAACGAAAGGTAGCCACGATCAACGACTACCCTTCCTCCTTAGATGCAGATCTTAGCCGGACAAGTTCGCCACTAAACTTGTGGCAACTTTTGGTCGCAATGCCAAATTCCACGGTTTATGCCAAAACCCTAATTTGGTCGCGCCTAAAGTATACAAGCCATGCCGGCTATGCCACCATACCGCTGGACGCCAAATGAAAGGCAGCCACGATCAATGGCTACCCTTCCTTCTGAGATGCAGATCTCAGCCATACAAGTTCGCCACCAAACTTGTGGCAACCTCCTGGCTACGATGCCAATTCTTTGGTCATGGTGCCAAACCCTAATTTGGAGACCCCAAAGCCGTTCCGGTCATGCCACCATGCCGCTGGCTGCCAAACAGAAGGTAACCACGATCAACGGCTACCCTTCTTCCCGAGATGCAGATCTCAGCCGCACAAGCTTGCCACCAAGCCAAACGACTTGTGGCAACCTCTTGGATATAAGGCCAATTTTTTGGTCACGCTGCCAAACCCTACTTTGGCCACGCCAAAGCCATGCCGAACATATCACCATACCGCTGGCTTCCAAACGGAAGGTAGCCACGATCAACGGTTACCCTTCCTCCTGAGATGCAGATCTCAGCCGTACAAGTTCGCCACCGTGCCACCAAACCCTAATTTGGCTACGCTGCCAATTCTTGGCCTTGACACACTCTTGGCTACGATGCCAATTCTTTTGGTCACGGCACCAAACCCTAATTGGACACGCCAAGAGCATGCGCAAGCCATGCCGCGGCCACTCCGCTGGCTGCCGACAGAGGGTAGCCATGATCAACGGCTACCCATTCTCTTGAGATGCAAATCTCGGCCGTCGAAGGTCGCCACCGAATCGGCAAAGCCTCTCAATATTAACTTGCCATACGCTAGGAACATGCTACACGTTTTCCATGAAAACACTCGAGACGTCAAAACATGTCACAAACTGGGGGATGGTCATAAGGGTATTGGTCTGGCGGTTTACAGCGTGCGGCGTGCAATACGCCCGTTACAAGAAAGTGTCATAAAGGTGAGGCAGTTAGTAATGGCAAGAAATAAGTGGTGAAACGTATCTTCATTATGGAAACATCAATTCCAGGCGTTACCACTTCTTACGAAGACAGAGTACGTTTTATTACGACTTGTATAAATAGGTTTCACTATTTCCACCAATATATACGTTTTTGGTCAGGAGAATACAACACTCAGAAATCACATGTTAGCTTTCCACATTGCTAGAGTTTCACCTTCTAATACGAGTCGACACTCTTCCAGAATCAACTATTCTGGCTTCAACACTCTCTTCGCTTCCCTCCCTAAGACCAACCCTCTCCTTCACTTTGTGACCGAAGCAAGTCTGGAACGACCATTTTTTGGTTTAGGCCGGCTTTGTACAGATTGATATCTCGAATCTAATGTACTCCCGTGCAGTACATCGTTTAGGGTTTAGACTCGTTTCTCACCCACACACGAAATTACCGAAATCAGCAGAAACTGTTTTCACCCTCAAACAATTGGCGACCACAGTGGGAGATTAATCTCTCGGTTACAATAGCGGTTTCCAAATTCTCGATTTTATTTTCGGCCCAAATATTGAGATGGTAGAAGCAAACTGGTCGTTTGGGGAACAACGGCTCGGTTATCAGACGACTCTGGAATGACTGGGGACTTCTCGCAATCAAGACGATGCCGCCCGCAAAACTCAGACTGACACCGGAAGACCCATTTTTTGGGAAACCCTAAAAGCGGGTAAGTCTTGTTAGACAAAGTACGTAACCTACTACGTGGAGTTTCACATGGATGATATAAAACGATAGCCATGGTAATCCCATGTTTCATCCTGTACTTCCTACTGTCACGCAATTCCATGACTTTCCTAGAATACTTGTGTTGCTTATAACCATGATCAAATCGGTGTTATTATAAAAATAATTCATTCCAAAGAATAATCCAAAATCCTCGTAGGTAACAATTATCTATTAATTCACAAATCCAAAAGAAAATCAGACCATAAACCAGGCGTTCTATTTGCCTTTCAAAAAAAAAAGCCTAAGTAAAGAAGTTCAGAAAACAGAAGCGCTTTCAAGGAACACCATCCAGTAATGGATTGCTCTTCTTAGAAAAAGCCTCCTTAGTGCTTTGGAGAGCCGCCCGTCTTAGCTTCAGCTTCCTGGACAACCTTTCGATTTTCGCCTCCTGCTGTGTGATCTTATCCGCGGAAGGGCCTTCGACCGCCTCGGCCTGCAACTTTTCGATCTCAGAGAAACCTTCAACGAACCAAGGAGCGTTGAACTCGAAGTCTACGCACATGTTACGATGGAACTTCCAGCTTGAGATTACATCCTCGGAAACGGTATGACTGGTCACGTTGCACATGTCGGCAATCGAAGACAAAGCTTCCTCCACACGCTTGACCAACGCAAGTCGACTAGTAATCCTTTTGGTCGTGGAGATATGTTTGTATCTTTCCCATATCTTAGTGTATAGTGCCTCATACTTGGCTGGCATACTGAATCCTCCGATCAGAACGTGATCCGGGTAAGGATCCAGGTATGGAGGAGTGAAGATGGCGCCCGCGACTGAATCAGCAACCGGCAAGGGATTCCTAACTACAATTGCGTCAGCAGTCACTGGAGTGCTCTCTGATAGACATATTTTGATTTTGTACTTATTATGGTGTTTTTATGTTTGTGTAGGTGTTTTTGGAGAAATACACTTGTGTGGAAAAAGTTGCTCAAAAAGTGCTATTTGGACCCCTGGAGGATATTTGCTATATGGACCCCATATTTGGCTAAGGGACACCCAAGGTTATGCGTAGCCCAAATTCATCCTCAGCACCCAAATTTATCCTCAGCACCCATTTGCTATTCGCACCCCAGAAAAGGATAGGGGAACTTCATCTTCAACATTTCAAAAATAAAAAATGGCGGGAAAAATATTCACTTCACTGGCAGATTTTTCGATCGGATTTTGGAGGAGTTTTGTGCGATTCAATCGCTGAAACTTCATGGGTAGTTGTGATATGCCCTAACAGAGCTGGTATGGGTGTTTGTTTCGATCAAATTTGGATAGATAACCCAAGATATGAAATCAGAGCATCACGGGTTGGTTTTCCATTCTGAGTCCTGATTGAGTGACCAAGAGATTTTCGCGTGGTTGCTGCATGTTGGAACACTTCTGGACAATGACTGGATGCTTTGAGAGTACTTTGGCGTTCGGAAACAGCGTGAGAAGCTAAATCAGGGAAGAAAATATTCCCAGAATATTTTTCATCAAGGCCGAGTTAAGAGAGAATTATCTTGAGTTATAGCGAGATTTCTTGGTGCTACTGGGTATAAATAGGTTCCTAGGATCACATAGAAGCGTTCGGGAGAGTTTGGGAGAGTTTAGAGTAACAATGGAGGAGATTGATCGTGTTGCAGAGAAAACTTTTCTATTGCTGCTAGGTAGAACACGAAGAACAAAATACCACCAGAGGCAGTCGTTTATCAACAGTGACAACGACAGCCACACGAGGGTCGCAGAGATACAACAACAACAAATTTTCTTTATCGTTCTTTGTAACAGTGTTTTGCAACAATTATAAACGTTGCAAACACCCGATTTTCATTATTTTCTCTCCATTTCATCTTTGTAAACAAATTTTGAGCATGAATCAATACTTTGATCAAGTTTATACAATGATGAGCTAAACCCATCCTCTGGGGCGATGGAGGAAGCTATTTCGCCAATAAAATGTGGTAATCTTTTATTTAATTTATGCAATTATTATATGATTATTTTCCTTGATAAATAAATAGAAAAATGGTTTTTGTTAAACAATTGTTAATAGGGTTTTGATGTCCCATACTTTCGATTTACAATTGTTATTTCTAAAAAATCAACTTTTTCAATATTTAGAATCAATTTGAATGAAGGATTTGCATAATTATAATTAGAGAATATAAATCACTTTGATATTGGTAATTAGTGGAATCCATAACCCCAATCTTCTCCATATTTTTCATATCACTTTTATTTAAGTTTCCTATATTTTTATTTAAAATTAAGTCTAAAATCTGCTTTCACAAGTCTTGAACGAATCTTATTACTATAACAACTTTGAAAACACATCAATTTTTGGCGGCGCCGACGCGGACTTGTTTTTAGGCTAGAGTTTTTAGATTTTATTTTTAGGTTTTTATTTTTATTTTTTCTTCTTTAAGTTTTTGGGTTTTTGTCCTTTTCTTACAGAATTCGGAATTTGGAGCGAAAGAAAATTTTGCCAAAGCTTTTGGTGAACACTTAAAGACTTCGAGTAAAAGGCAAAGCGAAAGGAGTGAAAGAATAAGTTTTTTTTTATTTTTTAAAAAAAAAAGAGAGAAAAAAAAAAGAGAGACATTTTTATTTTTTTTAGACTTTCTTTTTCTTTTGCACTTTATATTTTTGGACTTTGGACTTTAAATTTTGGGACATTATTTCTAAACCCTACGGAAGGGTAGTTTAAATATAAACTATTTGCAGAGAAGGACGGTGATTACGATATCACCTCGGCCCCTCGGGTTCGTACATGACATAGGAGTCGTGGCCCGAGTCGACTACATAGGTTCATCCCCGTATGGTACGGGAGGTAAGTTTGTCGAAACACTCGCGAATCCCCTGTCAGCAAGTTACTGTCTTCCTTCGTATGCATGTACGCTGAGGACTTGAAAACGGCTGCTTTAATTTCCTAGTAAAGGGCAAGGACTGGCCATACAAGATAAGAGTTCGGATTTCATCACCGTTCTCTTCTTTCCCGCCTTAGGAAAACGACACCAAACGCGAACCTAAGCCTAAAATTTTGACTAGAACGAGACCGATAGGGTAACGAGCTTAACAGAAAAGTCATTCGAAAAATATTGGTTACTCTTTTAAGCATACTTCGAAGTTCTTGACGGTTTCTGTAAGTTGAATGCGTGACTGCGCCGCCTTGTAATACCGGTGAGGCCTTGGGTATCAAAGCTCCACCGAGCTTCCCTCGCCTCTATTCAACTTACTTTAACTCGGATTGATTCTAGAGGGGTTTTCTTAAACTGTAAAGAATTCTCATTCGAAGGATTAGAAGTTGGTCTAGAAACAATCTAAGTGGAGACATCATGCTTTTTGTTTGCTAGAAATCAGTAGGTTTGCTGTGGTGGAGTCAGCCTTGTTTGGGTTTGCATAGAACATCCCTTCCTTTTTAGGACTTTTGTTTTTGATTTTGTTTTTCTAGTGTATGCCCGAAGTTTATAAACGGGCATGGAAAAGAAACACTCTAGGTCGTTTGATTAGTGACAAACCTAGTAGTTCTTCTTGTGAAGGCGGGGAGCTCGAAGACTCTTCTTTTGAGAGCCCCGTTTTTGGAAACTTCAGTTTTGAGAATCTGTCTCTTCGTGAGGAAAGTACCCCTAGTACTCCTAGTCCTTTGGTAGTGCCACAAATGGCAACTTTGAAAGCTTTGCTAAACCCAACTAGGACCTCTCGTCCGTCTTGTATCAAGTTAGCTGAAACCGAGGCAAATTATGAACTGAAACTTGGGACTTTACAAATGCTCCCAATATTTTTGGGGAAGGAGAATGAGAACCCCTATTTTCATGTTAGGGAATTTGAGGAAGTTTGTAGTACTCTGAAAATTAAAAACCTAAGTGATGATGCATTGAAACTTAGGTTATTCCCCTTTTCCTTAAAAGATAAAGCCAAATCTTGGCTGTATAGTTTGGACTCTGAGTTAATTGACACCTATGACCAACTTACTTCTGCCTTTATACATAAGTTTTTCCCAAGGCATAAAACATCGTCTATTAGGACACAAATATGTAATTTTGCCCAACAAGAAGGAGAATCTTTATATAGGTACTTAGAAAGGTTCAATGACTTGATATCTCAATGTCCTCATCATGGTTTGGAGAAGGTTAGGTTAGTTCAGATCCTTTACGAGGGTTTAGATTATTCAAGAACAACCATGGTTGAGTCCTTATGCACAGGTGGGTTTGAGAATAAAACTGTTGATGAAGCGATGACATTTTTGAATGAAATCGCCGATAAGACCCAACAATGGGAAAATAGTAGGGAACCCCAGAAAACAATTCTTCTAAGTAGAGGAAATGTTAATAGGGTAGAAGGATCTCATGAGTCAGATGCCAAAATAGCAGCTATAGCCAAAAGGTTAGAAGCCTTAGAATTAGGTCATTCTAGTGGTAGTAGTGGAAGAAATGACCCTTTTGGGGAAAGCCATGATGTTGAAGAGCAAGCCAATGCTCTTTATAACAACACTAGGTTTGATAACCGACAGAAGTTTGACCCATATTCAGAAACCTATAACCCTGGATGGAGAAACCATCCAAACCTTTCTTGATCCAAGGGCCAGAATCAAGGTCAGTCTAGTAATGCTCAGGTTCGCTCAGGCTTTGGCTATACTAAGAATCCTTCAGCTCCGACACAGTTTCAGAACCCTTCAGATAAGAAGATTATGAGTTTAGAAGAGTCTCTTGCTGTGTTAACTCGTAACACTGTGCAGTTTCAGCAATCTGTTGCTCAAGGTTTAGAAGAAAATAAGAGAATAGGTCAGGCTAACTCTCAGGCTATTTACGAGTTGAAAACCCAGGTTAGTCAGATAAATGAGTCTTTAAGAGAAAGAGGTAAGTTTCCTAGTTAGACTCAACCCAACCCTAGAGGAATTAATGAAATAGGTGAAATACCATCTGATCATGTGAATGCTATTAAAACCCTTAGGAGTGGTAGAGTGATAGACAACAAGGTTTCCATGCCTGATAGTGAACATGTTGTAGTTCACCCTTCTGAACCAGAAACTGAGGAGACTGATAGAGTCTCTAAAGAGACCAATGAGGGTCATATTGAGCCCGACTTTGTCCCTAGAGCCCCATTCCCACAGCTGCTAGTTCCAACTAAGAGGGAGTCCAATTTTAATGATATATTGGAGGTTTTTAAGCAGGTAACTATCAACCTTCCACTACTAGATGCAATTAAGCAGATTCCCTCGTATGCCAAGTTTCTCAAGGGTATGTGTACGCGAAAGTGAAAGCTTAATGTCCAGAAGAAATCCTTTCTAGCTAGTCAGGTGAGTTCTATTATTCAGAATACCACTGATCCTAAGTATAAAGACCCAGGGTCCCCTACCATTTCTTGCACAATAGGTAAATACCGTGTTGAGAAAGCGTTGCTTGACTTAGGAGCTAGTGTGAACTTACTACCATATCATGTGTACCTTAAGCTAAGACTTGGTGAGACGAAACCTACCCAGATGACCCTTCAGTTAGCTGATAGGTCCGTTAAAATTCCTCATGCTGTGATCGAGGATGTTCTCATAGAGGTTGACAAGTTTATTTATCCAGTGGATTTTGTTATCCTAGATACCCAACCGGTCCCTGACCCAGAGAACCAGATACCGGTAATTTTAGGTCGCCCATTTTTAGCTACATCCAATGCGATCATTAACTGTCGAAATGGTATTATGAAATTACCTTTTGGTAATATGACAATTGAGATGAACATTTTTAATATTAGTAAGCTACCCTCTGAACTAGATGACTCGAACATAGAAGAGGTGAACATGATAGGAACATTAGTCAAGGAGTCATTACCAAACACTTTGTTAGAAGATCCATTAGAGAAATGCCTAGCTCACTTTGGGATTGATTTTGATGATGATAATGTGATTAATGAGGTGAATGCTTTGTTAGATTCAACCCATTTTTTAGATACTAGTAATGAATGGAAACCTAAGTTCGAATCACTACCAGTTTATAAGTCTACCCTAGTTCCTTCGTTAGAAGAGCCTCCTAAGTTGGACGTAAAACCATTTCTTGATTCCCTGAAATATAGGTTTTTAGGCCCGTTTAAGACTTTACCTGTGATTATTTCTTGCGTCTTGGATAGTGACCAGGAAAGTAGGCTAGTAACCGTACTTCAAAACATCAAGGAAGCTTTAGGGTGGACCATAGCTGACATTAAGAGTATAAGTCCCACTGTTTGCATGCATCAGATCTATTTAGAGAGTGATACCAAACCTTCTAGGGAGATGCAACGTCGACTAAACCCTAATATGAAAGAGGTAGTTCGAAACGAGGTCCTTAAGTTGTTAGATGAAGGCATTATCTACCCCATTTCAGATAGTAAGTGGGTCAGCCCCGTTCAGGTTGTACCCAAGAAATCCGGTATTACTGTAGTCCAGAATGATAATAATGAGTTAATCCCGACCCGAGTGACCAGGGGTTGGCGTGTTTGTATTGACTATAGGAAATTGAACAAGGTCACTAGGAAGGACCAGTTTCCCCTTCCCTTCATCAACCAGATGCTAGAGAGATTAGCTGGACATAGTCACTACTGCTTTTTAGATGGCTACTCTGGATATAATCAGATCGTTATTGCCCCAGAAGACCAGGAGAAAACCACTTTTACCTGTCCCTTTGGTACCTTTGCGTATAGACGCATGCCTTTCGGGATTTGTAATGCCCCTGCGACTTTTCAGCGTTGCATGATGAGCATATTTTCTGACATGGTAGAACGGTTCTTAGAGGTCTTTATGGATGATTTTTCAGTTTTGGTTCGTCTTTCGATGAGTGCTTGCATCATTTGTCACTAGTGTTGACTAGGCGTAAGGAAAAAAATTTAGTGCTTAATTGGGAGAAATGTCACTTCATGGTTCGTTCAGGAATTGTTTTAGGGAATATCGTATCTTCTAAGGGTATATAGGTAGCTAAAGCCAAAGTTGACCTTATTAAGACTTTACAGGTCCCAAAAACCGTAAGAGATATTAGGTCATTCTTAGGGCATGCAGGTTTTTATCGTCGATTCATTAAGGATTTTAGCCTAATTTCTAGACCTCTTTGCAATTTGCTTGCAAAAGATGTTAAGTTTGTCTTTGATGATGCTTGTTTAGAGGCTTTTGAGAAGCTTAAGAATTTACTCACTACCGCTCCCATAGTCCAGGCACCCAACTGGAACCTACCCTTCGAGATCATGTGTGATGCTTCAGATTATGCTATTGGTGTTGTGCTAGGTCAGCGAGAAAACAAATTACTTCATGTGATTTACTATGCTAGCAAAACTCTGAATGATGCCCAGTTGAACTATACCACTACCGAGAAGGAACTATTAGCCATTGTGTTTGCCTTAGACAAGTTTAGACCCTATCTCTTAGGTTCTAAGATCATCATATATACTGATCATGCTGCTTTGAAATATCTTTTGTCTAAGAAGGATACAAAACCTAGATTGATTAGGTGGATCCTTTTGTTGCAAGAGTTTTCTCCAGACATTAAGACAAAAAGGGTGCCGAAAATGTTGTAGCAGACCACTTGTCTAGGCTAGTTGTTAGTTCCCCTGATGATTCCCTTCCTAGAAGGGATAACTTTCCTGATGAACAATTGTTCTTTGTTGCCCAATTACCTTGGTATGCGAATATAGTGAACTATCTTGTTACTGGTCGAATGCCCCAACATTGGGGTAAACAAGATCGTTCTAGGTTTTTATCTGAGGTTAAGCACTTCTTTTGGGATGATCCTTATTTGTTTAAGTGTTTCCCAGACCAGATTATTAGGAGATGTATACCTGAGAGTGACCAGTCCAGTATTATTTCCTTTTATCATGATCATGCTTGTGGGGGTCACTTTAGTGTTAAGAAAACTATTGCTAAGATATTGCAGTGTGGATTCTATTGGCCTTCGTTTTTTAAAGACTCCCACAGTCACTGTGTGACTTGTGAACGTTGCCAGAAATTAGGAACCATTTCCCGTAGGAACATGATGTCCTTGAACCCTATTTTAGTTGTGGAGGTATTTGACATGTGGGGTATTGACTTTATGGGTCCGTTTCCTAATTCTTTTGGTAACTTATACATCCTTGTCGATGTAGACTATGTCTCTAAGTGGATTGAGGCGGCTTCGTGTAAAAACAATGATCATAGGGTTGTGATTGAGTTCTTGAAAAATAATATACTTACACGTTTTGGTACACCGCGAGCTATAATTAGTGATGGAGGGTCGCACTTTTGTAATGGACCTTTTAGACTTTTGATGAAGAAATATGGTATTACACATAAGGTAGCTACCCCGTATCATCCACAGACTAGTGGTCAGGTAGAAGATTCCAATAGGGAGATAAAACGTATATTAGAGAAAACAGTTAATCATAATCGGAAAGACTGGTCGTCTAGGCTTACTGATGCCTTATGGGCTTACCGTACTGCGTTTAAGACCCCCATTGGAATGTCACCTTATCGACTTGTGTATGGCAAGGCATGTCACTTACCTGTTGAGTTAGAATGAGCTTATTGGGCTGTTAAACATCTAAATTTTTCACTTGACAAGGCAGGAGTCCATAGGAAACTCCAGCTCAATGAGTTGGAAGAGATTCGTAGAGATGCATACGATAGTGCTAAGGAGTATAAGAACAAAATAAAACTTGTGCATGATAGAAATATCTTAAGAAAGTCATTTTCTCCAGGTCAAAAATTTCTTCTGTATGATACCCGCTTGCATCTTTTCCCTGGAAAGTTACGTTCTCGGTGGACAGGTCCTTTTATTGTTCGCACTGCCTTTCCTCATGGAGCTGTTGAGATCGAGACACCGGATGGTAGTAGTTCTTTGAAGGTTAACGGTCAGAGATTGAAACCCATTTTAGAGCCCTTTCCTACAGGTGATATTGAGGAGGTCCCTCTGGAGGACCATGTTTACCCTTGATTGACCATCGAGGCGATTGTATGTTGTTGTATATTAGTTTTTGATTTCTCTCTTCACCCAGGTACTATCTTTCCGACTTCTCTCTTTACTATTTCCTCATGTTACTTTACTGTTTGGTGTTGCTCTTTCATTAGAAACATTGAGGACAATGTTAGATTTAAGTTTGGGGGTGGGGAAGAAACTTTTTGTTAGCTTTTAGTTGCAATAAATAAACTCCAGAGCCTAGAAATTTATGCTTATTAAGGTTGGCACTAACCAATCTAAGTGGATGGGAACATCTTGGTTGTAGGAGTTGAGGAACCAATCTGATTAGATGGAAACATCTAAAGAGTCTATTTATAAAAGCACAGAGCTCAGGTGTTAGAATTAAAAAAAAAAATGGTAGTTTCGCCATATCTCGTTGAATCCTAATCCTTCTGTTTTTATTTTTTAAGTGCTTTGGTGGGGCACACGATTCAAGTTGTTACCTTTGCTAGGGTGGAATAGAGTGATTGAGAGCCAAAAAAAAAAGAGACCAGACCATTATACCAACCGGAATAAATTCAATAAAGTCGAAAACTGGTGCCCTTGTATATGCCAGTTGTGTTGACTCACCGGTCCCCTTGTATATGCCAGTTGTGTTGATATTAGTCAGACTGGTATCTCAGTCCATTAGGATAGGTTCACCTTGGCAGAGGCCTTCAGACAGATATGGGAAACACCGTTCACTTTTAACCATCTCTTTATCCATCTTCTTAATCTTTCCATGTGATTGGTTGACTCCGGTTATGATGTCTAGAAACTATCTGAGTAGAGCTCTGTCACTTATATATGAATTTTAGTATGTTGAATGCAAACTCGTGTACAGCAATTGGAATTTCGCATCAGGGTACTTCCTCCTATAGTCAATGTTTGTATGCAAACCAAGGAGATTCTTTAGTGCCTTCCAAGGTTTTGCGTAGATAACTAGGGTCTGGAGTAATGGTTTTGTGGGTACACCTTTGGTAAACCCTCCGGAGACAACACTCCGCCGCTAGGGCCACCTAGCGGTTTAACGGCTTGCTGCACGTGCTAAGTGTAGTCATTTTATATTAGATTTCCTCGAGGGCTAGCAAATAATAAGTTTGGGGGTATTTGATAGACACATTTTTGTGTCTGAATTGTCCTCAGTGTTTGTATTGCTAGTGATTGATTTTGTACTTATTATGGTGTTTTTATGTTTGTGTAGGTGTTTTTGGAGAAATACACTTGTGTGGAAAAAGTTAATCAAATTTGGACCCCTGGAGGACATTTGCTATACGGACCCCAGATTTGGTTAAGGGACACCCAAGGTTATGCGTAGCCCAAATTCATCCTCAACACCCATCTGTTATTCGCACCCCAGAAAAGGATAGGGGCACTTCATCTTCAACATTTCAAAAATAAAAAATGGCGGGAAAAATATTCACTTCACTGGCAGATTTTTCGATCGGATTTTGGAGGAGTTTTTGTGCGATTCAATCGCTGAAACTTCATGGGTAGTTGTGATATGTCCTAACAGAGCTGGTATGGGTGTTTGTTTCGATCAAATTTGGCTAGATAACCCAAGATATGAAATCAGAGCATCACGGGTTGGTTTTCCATTCCGAGTCCTGATTGAATGACCAAGAGATTTTCGCGTGGCTGCTGCATGTTGGAACACTTCTAGACAATGACTGGATGCGTTGAGAGTAATTTGGCATGGGGAAACAGTGTGAGAAGCTAAATCAGGGAAGAAAATATTCCCAGAATATTTTTCATCAAGGCCGAGTTAAGAGAGAATTATCTTGAGTTATAGCGAGATTTCTTGGTGCTACTGGGTATAAATAGGTTCCTAGGATCACATAGAAGCGTTCGGGAGAGTTAGGGAGAGTTTAGAGTAACAATGGAGAAGATTGATCGTGTTGCAGAGAAAACTT
The DNA here is from genome assembly GCF_003573695.1 of Papaver somniferum. Taxonomy (NCBI): domain Eukaryota; kingdom Viridiplantae; phylum Streptophyta; class Magnoliopsida; order Ranunculales; family Papaveraceae; genus Papaver; species Papaver somniferum. The sequence goes on from NC_039364.1 coordinate 139,462,849, forward strand.
TTCTATTGCTGCTAGGTAGAACACGAAGAACAAAATACCACCAGAGGCAGTCGTTTATCAACAGTGACAACGACAGCCACACGAGGGTCGCAGAGATACAACAACAACAAATTTTCTTTATCGTTCTTTGTAACAGTGTTTTGCAACAATTATAAACGTTGCAAACACCCGATTTTCATTATTTTCTCTCCATTTCATCTTTGTAAACAAATTTTGAGCATGAATCAATACTTTGATCAAGTTTATACAATGATGAGCTAAACCCATCCTCTGGGGCGACGGAGGAAGCTATTTCGCCAATAAAATGTGGTAATCTCTATTTTATTTAATTTATGCAATTATTATATGATTATTTTCCTTGATAAATAAATAGAAAAATGGTTTTTGTTAAACAATTGTTATTTCAATTGATGGAGCATGCTAGCCTAGGGTTTTGATGTCCCATACTTTCGATTTACAATTGTTATTTCTAAAAAATCAACTTTTTCAATATTTGGAATCAATTTGAATGAAGGATTTGCATAATTATAATTAGAGAATATAAATCACTTTGATATTGGTAATTAGTGGAATCCATAGCTCAGTCTTCTCCATATTTTTCATATCACTTTTATTTAAGTTTCCTATATTTTTATTTAAAATTAAGTCTAAAATCTGCTTTCACAAGTCTTGAACGAATCTTATTACTACAACAACTTTGAAAACACATCACTCTCCACCACTTGGGTCGCGGCAGCATCTTCAGGATGATCAACTTCAATGTCCAAATCGCCAGCAGGCGCGGTTTCCGCAATTGGAGGTATAACCACATCTTCACCATGGCGAGTCTCTACTTCAAGGCCATCGTCGGGACCGGTTTCCTCCTGTGATATCAAGATTTTGGTTTTTACTTCAAAGAAAAAAAAGGGGGAAGAGAAAGAGGAAAGAAAGAAAGAGATATGTGGAAGACTCACTGATTCACCTTCGGACTCACTGGGGGAAGATGCAACGCTGTTGTCAGAAGAACTATTCTCGTCGTCACTGGACTCCGAACTTTCTTCCTTCTCGGATTCCCCTTCACCATGGGTAAGCTCGGCGTTGGCACCCTCCGCCTCAAGAGATGCCGTTTTCTGACTATGTGCAAGTTTGGTAAAGGCGTCCACGCTGATGAGACCCTGGGCAAGGCACAAGGACATACATTCAGAAATGAAATGAAGATTTACGCAATCCAACTAAACCAGCAAGAAAGTGATACATACCCGAATGTTGGAAGAACTGAAGGTCACGAGAGCCGCCGAACCTGACCGAAAACCGCCTGCACGATCTTTTGACCTTCGCTCCCACCCTTAGGGATTGTCCGCGTCCGGACTTGGAGACTTTCGTTTGGTCGAAGAGGGATCCCTCATCAGTGGATGCTCTGCTAAAACCGCAGGGGGAAGGCTTACCACGACGATTTTCTACCACATCATTCACGAATCCATGGATAGCGAGAAAATCATCCTGCCAGAACATGTTATACTTGTAGGTCGTCGATGGACTTCATTCCGAGAGCAGAAAAGGGAGACTTTTACCCGGCATAAGAACACTAGCATCGAGAGCAGCTGGCAACGAGTCTTCTGGAGCAACCGGCTGACGAATGAGTGGGACCCCTTGGTCAAACCCCATATGTCGAGCCGCCTTATCGATATTATAAGAGACTGCCTTGAAAGATCCTCTAAAGAAAGACGACACATGACCGGGTATACAACTTCACATGAATACAACCTCTCCAACGCTCATATCCTTTTCATCAGAAAGCAAAGACATGCTCGGACCAGGAGAAAAAGTGTTGACATGAACTATGGATGCATGCACCGGCGCCGATGGACGAAAGTTGACCGCGTACGAGTTGTCGAGGAATTCAACCATGTTTGAACCGGCTTTTGGGTGCCTATTCAACCAGCGAAGTATCCTGGAGCCACCACAAGACTCGGGAAGTGAAGCCAGCGGTCTAGAAGCGTACTTCTCGAAATGCTCCCATAACCATGCTTGGAGAAAATCTACATGGACATACGAGTCCACTTTCATGTAACTATTTGAAGCGCACATGTCCACAACCAGATGATCCAAATGTGTGTACATCCAATGGGGAGAACGACGGCTTTCGCTAATGCCAGCCGTTGTGCCAAAGGTATGCGCCAGCTATGCCAGCCACGCCACTGTGCCAAAGCATGCCAACCATGCCAGCCACGCCACCGTGCCAAAGGCATGCCAACCATGCCAGCCACGCCAATGTGCCAAAGTTATGCACCGGTCATGCCATCCACGCCACTGTGCCAAAGGCATGCCAGCCACGCCACCGTGCCAAAGGTATGCACCAGCCACGCCACTGTTTCAAAGGCATGGCAGCCACGCCACTGTGCCAAAGGTATGCACC
>NC_039364.1:139465540-139477525 GCF_003573695.1 Papaver somniferum
GTGCCAAAGGTATGCGCCATCCATGCCAGCCACGCCACCGTGTCAAAGGCATGACAACCACGCCATTGTGCCAAAGGTATGCACCGGCCATGCCATCCACGCCACTGTTCCAAAGGCATGCCAACCATGCCAGCTACGCCGCCGTGCCAAAGGTATGAACCAGTCATGCCAGCCACGCCACCGTGCCAATGGCATGCCAGCCATGCCAGCCACGCCACTGTGCCAAAGTCATGCCAACCGCGCCACCGTGCCAAAGGCATACCAACCATGCCAACCACGCCAATGTGCCAGAGGTATGACAACCATGCCAGCCACACTACTGTGCCAAAGGCATGCCAGCGGCTCCGTCCAGGCCGCACCACGCCAGCGGCTTCGTCCAGGCCGCACCACGCCAGCGGCTTCGTCCAGGCCGCACCACGCCAGCGGCTCCGTCCAGGACGCACCACGCCAGCGGCTCCAAGCCGCACCATGCCAGCGGCTCCGTCCAAGCTGCACCACACCAGCGGCTCCGTCCAAGCCTCACACTGCCAGCGGCTCCAAGCCGAGCCAACAAACTCCGCACGATGCTTGCGGCTCCATTTCATGCCAAGCCATGCCAAATTCCACGGTTTATGCCAAAGCCCTAATTTGGCCGCGCCTAAAGTATGCGAGCCATGCTGTCCATGCCACCATGCCGCTGGGTGCTAAACGAAAGGTAGACACGATCGACGGCTACCCTTCCACCTGAGATGACGATCTCAGCCGTACAAGTTCGCCACCAAACTTGTGGTCGCAATGCCAAATTCCACGGTTTATGCCAAAACCCTAATTTGGCTGCGCCTAAAGTATGCGAGCCATGCCACCATGTCGCTGGCAGCCAAACGAAAGGTAGCCACGATCAACGGCTACCCTTCTTCCTGAGATGTAGATCTCAGCCGTACAAGTTCGGCACCAAACTTGTGGAAACTTTTGATCGCAATGCCAAATTCCACGGTTTATGCCAAAACCCTAATTTGGCCGCGCCTAAAGTATGCGAGCCATGCCGGCCATGCCACCATACCGCTGGCCGCCAAACGAAAGGTAGCCACGATCAACGGCTACCCTTCCTCTTGAGATGCAGATCTCAGCCGTACAAGTTCGCCACCAAACTTGTGGCAACCTCCTGCCTACAATGACAATTCTTTGGTCATGGTGCCAAACCCTAATTTGGCCACGCCAAAGCCGTGCCGGTCATGGCACCATGCCGCTGGCTGCCAAGCGGAAGGTAGACACGATCAACGGCTACCCTTCCTCCCGATATGCAGATCTCAGCCGTACAATCTTGCCACCAAACCAAACGACTTGTGGCAACCTCTTGGCTATGAGGCCAATTCTTTGGTCACGGTGCCAAACCCTAATTTGGCCACGCCAAAGCCATGCCGGCCGTGCCACCATGCCGCTGGCTACCAAACGGAAGGTATCCACGATCAACGGCTACCCTTCCTCATGAGATGCATATCTCAGCCCTACAAGTTCGCCACCGTGCCACCAAACCCTAATTTGGCTACGCTGCCAATTCTTGGCCACGACACACTCTTGGCTACGATGACAATTCTTTGGTCACGACACCAAACCCTAATTAGCGCCGCCAAGAGCATGCGCAAGCCATGCCGCGGCCACTACGCTGGTTGCCGACAGAGGGTAGCCATGATCAACAGCTACCCTTCCTCCTGAGATACAAATCTCGGCCGTCGAAGGTCGCCACTGAATCGGCGAGACCTCTCAATATTAACTTGACATACGCTAGCAACATGCTACACGTTTTCCATGAAAACACTCGAGACATCAAAACATGTCACAAACTGGGGGATGCTCATCAGGGTATTGGTCTGGCGGTTTACAGCGTGCGGCGTGCAATACGCCCGTTAAAAGAATGTGTCATAAAGGTGAGGCGGTTAGTAATGGCAAGAAATAAGTGGTGAAACGTATCCTCATTATGGAAACATCAATTCCAGGCGTTACACGTTACCATTTTCTTCCACCACTCAACCGCTTCCACTTCTTACGAAGCCAGGGTACGTTTTATTACAACTTGTATAAATAGGTTTTACCTATTTCCACCAATATATACGTTTTTGGTCAGGAGAATACAACACTCAGAAATCACCTGTTAGCTTTCCACATTGCTAGCGTTTCACTTTCTGATACGAGTCGTAATACAACCACTCTTCCAGAATCAACTATTCTGGCTTCAACACTCTCTTCACTTTCCTCCTAAGACCAACCCTTCTCCTTAACTTTGTGACCGAAGCAAGTCTGGAACGGCCAATTCTTGGTTTAGGCCGGATTTGTACAGATTGATCTCTCGAATCTAAAGTACTCCCGTGCAGTACATTGTTTAGGGTTTAGACTCGTTTCTCACCCACACATGAAATTACCGAAATCAGCAGAAATTGTTTTCACCCTCAAACACCTGTGATATTTCAATTATAAAGATAAACAATATAATGTGGAAAATAAATAACACAGACACCAAAAAATTTGTTAATGAGGAAACTGCAAATGCAGCAAAACCTCGGGACCTAGTCCAGATTGAACACACATTGTATTCAGCCGCTACATACACTAGCCTACTACAAGCTAACTTCGGTCTGAACTTTAGTTGAACCCCAATCAATCTCACATTGATCCAAGGTATAGTTGTGCTCCTTACGTCTCTGATCCCAGTGGGATACTACGCACTTGATTTTGTTAGCTGATCTCATCCACAACTACGAGTTGCTACGACCCAAAGTCGAAGACTTGAATAAACAAATCTGTATCACACAGAAAATTCTACGGTAATAGATAAATATGTCTCCCATAGAAATACCTACGAGTTTTGGTCTGTCTTTTGATAAATCAAGGTGAACAGGAACCAATTGATAAACCATACTTATATTCCTGAAGAACAACTCAGTATTATCAATCACCTCACAATAATCTTAATCGACGCGGCGAAAGAAGATATTGTGGAATCACAAATTATGAGACGAAGATGTTTGTGATTACTTTTATATCTTGCCTATCGTAGATATCAATCTCAAGCCAATCGTTACGATTGTACTCAATATGATAGAATCACCAAGATCAGATCACACAACTACAAGAAAGTAGTATCGGTCTGGCTTCACAATCCCAATGAAGTCTTCAAGTCGTTATCCTACAGGGTCTCGGTAGAAACCTTAGGTTAAAGGAAAATGGACTCTATCTTATACAACTAGTATCACACAGGAGGTGTGAGGATTAGGTTTCCCAGTTGTTAGAGTTCTTTCTTATATAGTCTTTCAAATCAGGGTTTGCAATCAATGTTAGCTTAGTAACAAAGCATTCAATATTCAACGTTAGATGAAAAACTGATTAGATTCAAGATAATATCTTTCAACCGTTAGATCGAAAACATAGCTTGTTACACACAAATGAAATGCACGATTTTAGGTTTGTGTAACCGTACCAAAACATGTACATTTGTTGGTTCAGCAATAGTTAACCAATGGTTAGCCATATGAGCACTTTCATATCAACCATATTCTTCTTTACCATAACTAGTTCAAATGACTCCAATGAACTAGTTAGAGATTTTTTCAATTGCTTAGATCTTATAGAAGTATACAAGAAGCAATCGAAGAAAAAACGATTTGATTCACTCGAATCGATTCATGAAAATTATATCCACGGTTTGCAAACTTGCATTCCTTAGTTTATATAAGTATAAGTTCACGAATAATCGCTTTTAGAAATAACCAACCTAAGTACGCGGACTTAAGTACCCAGAATAAGTTTGTAAAAGGTTTACAAACTCCAGCAGATTTTTTCGGGAAGAGAACCTCCGATAGTTCGCGGACTGGGTTCGCGGACTCTGTTCCGGTATTCCTGATCAGCAAATTACGCATACTTTGGTTCAAGAAATAAGGAGTTATACATATATGTGTTACCACACAATGCTTATCTCCAACAATGATTATATAATCTAAGCTCTCATTTCAATCATTGAAACATTCTTCGAGGACGTTATATAGTTGTTATTCACAAACCATTTTTCTTCAAAGACATTTTCAAGTGATTGAAACTTAACATGACTTTCGTCACTAGGTAAAGATGAACTTGGCCAAAGCGAAAGCTTACCAACACATATTTCGAGAAATAGATAAGCGAGATACACTCAGCTCGAAATAGCAAATGTGTCTAATCAAAGTCTATATAGCAAAACGACTTTTGTCTCAAGATAGGAGATAGAGTAGATAGACTTTTTAGTGATATATAGGTTCAAGTCTCCACATACCTTTTAGTTAATGAAGTTCCACCAGTTCCTTGAGTAGTTCTTCATCTTGTATGATGATCGTCATGGAGTTCTTGAGCTCAACTACACTTTCTATCCTAGTCCGAGACTTAGATATAGTAGACTAGAAATCAAGACTTGTAGTTTTGATCACTAACATTGACAAACATGCTTGAGATAGCAACGCATGCGAGTTCGACCGAGCAGTGCTCTAACACGTGATATTACCAATTGAGAACATTGTGACTGCATGTTCCACCTAAATAATAACTCTCTAAAAGCCTGCATACATTGTGAACCATCAACCTACCTTTAACTTAACTTTTCCTACATAAGACACTACATAAACAACGAGTTTAAGTAGAAAAATTTATATCGAAATTAAAATAGGAGCCCTAAAAAATTCTGCAAAAAATTGGAAATGCTCCTCCTAGAAATCATTCTAGTTTTCCAAGGATTTGCATGAATGACTTACCATTTACGAGCCTTGTATCAATTGAAACAACAAATAATATTTGATATAAATACTTAGTTAAGCCGATACCCCGAAAAATAACTAAAAAGAAGTAACTTAAAAATGTAGCACTTCTGTAAATAAATGTGATGTTGACAGTAAAGTATGAAGTAAGTCATAACCAAAGAGAAGAAGGTGCATGCTTGAAAAGTTACCTTGCACAATTTCAATAACCCAGGTTTACGAAATGAATGGAATTATAACACGTCTCCAATTGAACCGGCTGGGCAGAATACTGGTACGGTGTTCTGGTAATAAAGCAAAAGCACATGTCAGATAGCTATACCTGTACATATTTTCATGACACTCCTAAATCCATAATATACATCGGATGTTTCGAAAGTTATCTTAAACGATTATCTCCCACAATTTCCTTATGTTGCTTAAGTTTCTTATTCTATACATTCAAAATTGTGCCCACCAAGAAACTAGAGTTAGTGCTTAATGCAAGGAGTCAGGAGATACATAAATACACTAATTGCTAGTACAAGAGAATTGTGAGATCACATTAAATACACTTATAGATGTATGCACTCTAACTGCACTAAATGGATCATCTAGGAGATATAAATTAGCATATTGGTAGAGTGCCAGATCGAGATGAATATGCATCACCCAAGTTTAGAGTAGATATCCAAACTTTATAAGACATCAAGCATAGGTACAACCACTTATGGTGGCAACATATAAGCATAGAGATTAACTAAATAAACTTTATCAGACTACTTCTATCAGTTATTATTAGTCATAACAAAAATACTTGAGATCAAAATCATGGATTGTGATATTTGTTGTTCTTTGCCATATGATTATACTTAAAAAGACTCATATAAAGTGGGTCACTTTTTGCATCTCAACACCCTCCTATATTTATATAGTTATTTTCATTACATATATCTTTAACTTTAATTTGTTGATTTCAAATTCTAAATTTCCCACTGTGTTCTAAACAAAATTAACACTCTCATCGAGCGAGCATATTCAAAAATATACCAATTCCAATACAAAAGTCGTCAACGAAAACAGGTAAAAATATAAATTAATTCATAGCTTAATTTCCTTACCTTAATATCTTAAATAAGTTCCTTTTGTTCCTTCGTATCGACAGCATCATCATCATATTTTTCTTTTCGACAGCTACAAATCAAAAACGAAATGAAAATAAAACCCTAGTTGAACTTTTGAAATTGATTTTGAGCTCAGATTTAGATGGAGATGAATTTCAAGAGAATAAAATAAAATAAAAATTAAGGGTATAAATCGTTATATAAAATCGATGAAGAACTCACTATGTATCAATCATCTTGATTCCATACCGAAATGAAATGGAAGACGTCTTTGTTTCTTCTCCATGAGTTTCACGAACGACGTGCCGTCAGAGACGAACAAATAAATTAATTAGTACTCCTGTTTTTATAGGTGGGTCATTTTGGTCATCAAAATAATTCATTTTGGACTGAATCGCTAAAGAAATTATTAACCCATTCAAAATTTGGTAAATTAGGATCTCCGAGTACCAGGCTTTAGACGAATGGACTAGATAGTCTAAAGCCCATAAAAAATGGGATTACACGTTAATTTATATAAAATTTAAATATACATTGCACCCCTATATCGGCTACGTTGAGGGTATTTCTCTGATTATGTAGGTATCAGGGTAAGTCTACTAATTTATGCCAATAGACGGCATATATCCAAATATTCATTGCACACATGTATCCTCTAGGTTGAGGGTATTTATATAATTATGTATGTGTTGATGGTGGTTTTTAGCTTAGGGTTAAAATCGTAAAACCTTGCATCTGACGTCACTCTGCAAGGAAATGGTGCCGTGAGTGCCTCTCCACCAGCATATTTATTGAGCCATTCAATATATTTACATGAAATTTATCGAGACTGGCGAATGTAGCAACCATCCCAAACACTCTGTAAATTTTGGCACCTCGCCAATACAAGACTCACTGAGTACTTTCCTGTGCTATGTTCCCCGGCAGAACCCTTAATATCGGTATGGCATGATGGATTTGTGTTCACTTGCAGCGGAGTAGCATGAACCTTCAAGTACCAAAGTTAAGGCCATCGCACGAAATGCTCAGACGGAAAGCACACTACATTCTGTAGATAAGGATTTTTGTGGCAGCATACAAAATCCAGCCAATTATTGTGATAAATCACAAAAAACTAATAAACCTGACTAATTTGCAAAATTAGGGTTTCGCGCCCCGCAGTATACTAGACCGCGTTGGTCGAAAAACTATGCTTAGCCAAACTAGGCGATTAAATCCGCCGCAGCGCACTGGAAGTGTGGCCACGCCCTAGATTACCGGCCGCACTTCCCATCGACCAATCAGGTCGCTTTAAATCTGCCACACTCACACAGAAGTGTAGCCGCGCCCATGCCTGGCCGACCCTCTTACATTAACCAATCAGGTTACTTTAAACTCGCCACAGTGTTGAAAAGAAGGAAATCGCGCCTGATGGCCGCAAAGCCAATTGGCTTCCCAAAAACGCACCAGCATACCAAGCAGCATGCCAAACATGCCAAATGCACATACCAGGCACACATGCCAGATGCACATGCCAAACGCGCCAAACATGGCCACTCACCTCATGCGACGTGCCATATAGGCTGATTAGGGTTTCGACAAGCCAAACCCTAATTTAGGCAAGATTTCCACACCAACATGCCAAAAATTCAGTGGCTATTTCTACGCGCGCAACCGTGCTAAAGGCATGCACCAGCCATATCGTAATACCGCTAGCGCAAGTTAAAGGCGCCACTGCCAATTAAAGGTAGCCATAATCGACGGCTACCTTTCCTCCTGAGATAAAATCTCAGCCATCCAAGTTCGCCACCAAACTAATAGGCTTGTGGAAAATTTTGAGCGACCATGCCGCCAAACCATAAACTTTGGCCACGACATCAAATTCCAGTTTGGCCACGGCACCTAATTTCGGCCACAGTGCGGCACCAAGCCCTAGACTTGGCCACGGCGCCAAGCCCTAACCTTGTCCATGTCGCCAAGCCCTATCCTTGGCCATGTCGCAACACTACAGACGTGGTCGTGCCATTGACATGCTTCTATGCCACAGCCACTAGCATGCCACCATTCCACAGCTACTAGCATGCCACCATGCCACGGCCACTAGCATGCCACCATGCCACGGCCACTAGCATGCCACCATGCCACAGACACTGGCATGCCACCATGCCACGGCTACTATCATGTCTCTATGCCACGGCCACTGGTATGCCACCATGCCACGGCTATTAGCATGTCGCTATGCCACGGCCACTGGCATACCACCATGCCACAACTACTAGCATGTCACCATGCCATGGCCACTGGCATGACACCATACCATGGCTACTAGCATGTCGCCACGCCACGGCCACTGGCATGCTACCACGCCACAGCTACTAGCATGTCCCTATGCCACGGCCCCTGGCATGCCACAATGCCACATCTACTAGCATGTCCTATGCCATGGCTACGCCACTGGCATGCCACTAGCATGTTTTTATGCCATGGATCTACCAGGCGCTACTATGCCAATGGCGTCACTTCGCTATACAACAAGATGTGGTCATAATCAACGGCTACCCTTCCTCATGAGATGTAATCTCAGCCATTCAAGTTCGACGCCAAGCTGACGGACCTGTGGCAAGTTTTAGGCGGCCGACCAAGGCAAGCCTAATAGCATCATATGCAATTCTCCTGTGGCAAAGTATCTTGACTTTGACTTGCCACACATAGAAACTTGCTTCATGTTTTCCACGAAAACACTCGAGACATCAAACATCTCACAAACTGGGGGATACTCATCAGGGTATTAGTCTGGCGGTTTACAACACGCGGCGTGCAATGCGTCCGTTACAAGAAAGTGTCATGAAGTAGGACAGTTAGTGGTGGTAAAATTAACGGTGTAAACAATTCATTTCCTTCATCATGGAAGCGTAATGACTGATGTTTACACGAATTCACTTCCCTCGTAATGGAAGCATAACGTCTGACGGTTACACGTTACTCCATTCTTACACCACTCAATCGTTTCCATTTCCTACGAGACCAGGGTACGTTTTGTTGAGACTTGTATAAATAGATCTCACCTATTTCCACCAAACGACAAGTTTTGGTCAGGAGAACAATACAACATCTATAAATCATCTGATAGCTTTTCATTAAGCTAGCCAGTTCAATTTCTGATACAAGTCACGAAACACCCACACTTCCAGAATCAACTATTCTAGTCTCAACACTTTCTTCGCTTCCCTCCCTAAGACCAACCCTTCTCCTTCACTTTGTGACCGAAGAAATCCTGGAACGACCATTTCTTGGTTTAGGACAGGATTATACAGATTGATCTCTCGAATCAAAAGTACTCCAGTGCAGTACATTGTTTAGGGTTTAAACTCGTTTCTCATCCATACACAAAATTACCGAAATCATCATAAACAGTTTTCACCCACAAACAGTATGATATCATGGTAAGTCTAGTAATTTATACCCAATAGATAGTAGTACATCTATTATGTATTTTTTATGCGTGGAAATTTTTAGGTTTACACGTTCTTAACATAGCAGGCGGGGAGAGAGTTTACGTAACTTATAAGGATATTTATCTAAGAATGATTTAGGATATTATAAATCCAATAATCAAACTATATTTTATTAAAAAGAATTGCATTCATCTTTCTTAAATAGAAAATTTAGTAGAAATCCACGAATCTGCCAGCACCCAATCCATCTACCCCTCCGTCTGCGGATGTCAAACCTGCGTGTGATTGACCGAACGTGGATGAGAATATAGCACCCGTCATTTAAATGAACTGGGTGTGGATTGCACCAAATTCACGGATTTCACTCGTTTATCAGTCGTACTTGTACAAATGGCAAGTACGCCTGTTAGGTTTCGATCGTAAGTTAGAAACATGTTTTGGCCTTTCGGGATCTACTCAAAAGAAAATTTATGTGTTCCAATTATTTAATATAATTTTGTTTATTTTTGTTCCAATAGTGAATGTATCGATGCTTGAATTGTTTCTTTTTCCTCTACTAAAGAGCAAGCCTAAAAAGACTCCTGAAATTACATATTGTTTCAAATAGGATGGGGCATAGTATTCTCATTCTCGTTCCCGCAAAGGTTTGTTGTACTAATACCACCGCTTGGATTTGTGTCGAAATATCTTGTAATTTGCAGCATTAAAATGTACGTGTTATTTCTTAGATGTTATCACTTAATATTACATACAGAGATGGTAGTTGCCAAATTTAATATTCAATAAAAAATTAGGATTAAAGACACTTGGTTTTGGAGAAGCATACAACCTTGCTTATAATGGGTTTAAAATTTTCACATTTGGGTGATAGTATACAGAGAGGAGGTCAAGGTGGAACATATTAATGGGTTTGGAAGCAAACCAAGATAAAAGTAGAACACTCCACATATCCATAATTCCACTTGTAGGGAAAATTTAAACACAAAGATAATTGTATTAAAGATCAAGAACATGTGCAAGAAACTAGTTATCCTTTATGCAACTGTAGTTACCTAAAATCCGAGAAAGGCTAGAAGTGAGATTCTAGGATTTCTGAAAGTGAGTTACGGGAGGTTGAGCACGAATAATCTAAACAATGCACATGGGTCGTTCAAAGGCTGCTTCAGTCACAAGGAAGAGGTTTAGGGATGGTCTTATGGAGGGAAGCAGACGAAAAGAGAGATCAGATAATTCTAGGGTTTGAAGAAGTATTGCTCTGAGAGGTTATGAGAAAGATCGTGTTAGCTTGGACAAATAGAGGACCTATTTATAGATGAATTCTCTAATCTCAGGTCGGTGAAGATAAGGATTTCTTTTCGTGTTGTGCGGAGCAATTTATCTGTCTCTTCAGGAATAGATACAGATAAACTAGGTTGAGTTTATCTCATTATTCCACCGCCTTTAGTCTCTTCTGCGGTGAGAAATAAGTCGGGTATTTATCACACGTGCCGTAGACCGCTAGACAAAAACCATAATTATTATCCCCCCATTTGTGTGAAGTTGAGTCAGCCTTTGTGATGATGTGTTGAGAGAGAGAAACATTCTCTTTAGCCGAGTTGGCCAAGATAGAGAGATATTCTCCGATCTGTAAGAATAACTAGGATGAGTCACGTGAAAACGCATGAGATGCCTCAGAATTCGTGTGGAGAGTCTGAAAAGGAGACTTGATTCCTACATGAGGCTCGTGCCTATCATGGGGAAAATTCAGCCTTGTCTGAGATTTCTCGAGAGATTTGAATTTCTATGAGAGTCTGTGGAGAGATGTGAATCTCTCCGAGATTTGGCAGAGAGATTTGAATGTCTCCGAGATTTTGAGGAGAGATGTGAATCTCAATAGATTTTGATGAGAGATGTGAATCTCTCTGAGATTTTGTAGAGAGATGTGAATCTATTTGAGATTTTGAGGATAGATGTGAATCTCTCCGAGATTTTGCAGTGGTCAGCTGAGACTTGTCCTGGAGAGAGAAAAAAGGTTTTGTAAGCCCGCTTAATGTCTCTGCGAGACTTTGGCTCACTTGTATTTGACCAGCGTATCTTGCAGAGATGTGCTAGGAATCAACTGTGTGTCCATATGATGGGGCCAACAAGACCAGTGTATCTCGAAAGGATGTTCTAGGAGTCTGTCAAAAGAGCCCGGAGACAGAATAACCAGCGTATCTCGCGGGGATGTCATAGGAATTATTCAGAAACTGGTGTGGAAATGGGGTTGCACACAAAACTTGCAAGTATACAAGGCCAAGTTTTATAGTATAGGGATGAGTAGGGGTTTGTCCACAGGGAGTGGGAGCATACAAGAAGTTTTCCTAAGCTATCAATGAGTGCAAAGCACTATGGCAGTGAGCAGTGATGGATGAAGGCAGTGAATAGCACTAAAACAGTTAGCAAAGCAAAGCAAATGACAAAACAGCAAGGAACCAAGGCTGTGAGCCAAGGGCAGAGGTGAGTTTGTGCACTGATTTCAGTGCACAACAGCTACAGATTGCAAGAAATTCAACAAGTAAAACAGGCAAGGAGATAAAACAGGTAAGGAGATTAAACAGGCAAAGATTAAACAGGTAAGGACTAAACAAGTAAGTGACAGTAATAGGGATTGTGGCTAAGCTAAGGCTTAGTATCCACCTTGTGTCCTAATCAAACAACATATTTCTAGGTTGA
>NC_039364.1:139481356-139496952 GCF_003573695.1 Papaver somniferum
ATGACAGAAAGATATCACATCTTTCTGTTCAGTATTGGGGACACATCTCCTAATGATTTGGTCCGGGCAGTACTTAAACAAATATGGGTCATCCCAAAGGAAATGTTTAACTTCAGCCAAGAACTTATAGCGGTCTTGTCTCGACCAACGTGAGGGCATCCTACCTGCAGCGAGGTAGTTAACAATATCAGCAAACCAAGGAAGGTCTGAGATAGACATCAGCTGTTCATCTGGGAATGATTCTCTAATCAGCTCAAATTCATCAATAGACTCTAAAGTTAATCTAGACAAATGATCAGCAACCACATTCTCACAACCTTTCTTATCACGGATTTCGAGATCGAATTCCTGTAATAATAGTATCCATCGAATAAGGCGAGCTTTAGCATCCTTCTTGGAAAGAAGATACTTCAAAGCCGCATGGTCTGTGTATATGATGATCTTAGACCCTATCAGATAAGATCTAAACTTGTCTAATGCGAAACCGACGGCAAGCAATTCCTTCTCGGTAGTTGAATAATTGAGTTGGGCATCATTAAGGGTTTTGCTAGCATAGTATATCATGTATGGTCATCTATCAACACGCTGTCCTAAGACAGCACCAACAGCGTAATCAGAGGCATCACACATGAGTTCAAACGGTAGTTCCCAGTTTGGTGGTCGGACTATAGGAGCGGCGGTGAGAAGAGTTTTTAATTCCTCCCAAGCTTTCACACAAGCATCATCGAAATTGAAGGTAACATCTTTGGCGAGTAGACTACACAGAGGTCGTGAGATTTTGCTAAAGTCTTTGATGAATCGCCGGTAAAAACCAGCATGACCTAAAAATGATCGGATTTCCCTTACAGAGTGGGGTTTTGGTAAATGTCGGATGAGGTCTACTTTAGCTTTATCTACTTCAATGCCTTTTTCCGAGATGATGTGTCCTAGAACTATTCCTGAATTCACCATAAAATGGCACTTTTCCCAATTTAGAACAAGGTTCCTTTTCTTACATCTGGACATCACAAGGGTAAGATGTCTTAAACATTTATCAAACGAAGAACCGAACACGGAGAAATCATCCATAAAGATCTCGAGAAAACTATCTATCATGTCAGAAAAAATGCTCATCATGCAACGCTGAAAAGTAGCAGGTGCATTACACAACCCGAAGGGCATACGTCTATAAGCAAACGTCCCAAATGGACACGTGAATGTAGTTTTTTCCTGATCTTCCGGAGCAATGTGAATTTGGTTATAACCGGAAAAGCCATCTAGAAAACAGTAGTGACTGTGTCCAGACACACGTTCTAGCATTTGGTCAATGAAAGGGAGCGGGAAGTGATCCTTCCTTGTTACTGTGTTCAACTTCCTGTAGTCGATGCATACTCGCCATCATGTGGTTGTACGAGTAGGGACTAATTCATTCTTGTCGTTCTGAACTATAGTAATGCCTGACTTCTTAGGTACAACCTGAATGGGACTGACCCATTTGCTATCAGGTATTGGGTATATGATACCCGCATCAAGTAATTTCAGGATTTCTCCTTTGACTACATCTCTCATGTTAGGATTAAGTCTCCTTTGCATTTCCCTAGATGGTTTGGCATTCTCTTCGAGAATAATGTGGTGCATGCAAATGGTGGGGCTAATTCCTTTGAGGTCTGAGATGGTCCATCCTAAGGCCTCTTTGTGTTCCTTAAGTACTTCTAAGAGCTTAATTTCTTGTTCCGTGTCTAAACATGATGAAATAATGACAGGTAAAGTATCAGAAGAACCTAGGAATGCGTACTTCAACGTACTAGGCAATGTTTTCAATTCAAGCTTGGGTGGCTCAACAATGGATGGAATAAGCTTGGAATCAGAGAGTAAGGGTGGTTCCACTTCATATTTCCTTTCAGTGATGTCCATTTGAGGTACAGATTCGAGCAGAGATATGACGTCACTACAGTATGCATCATCATAGGAATCTGAGTTAAAGTTCTCCATACATGCTTGAAAGGGGTCGACGGATAGAATGTTAGTCAACGAATCTTGTATTAATCCTTCAATCATATTAACTTCATGCACATCATCATCATCAAGATTCACAGGTTGTTGACTAATATCGAACACATTCAATTCTACCGTCATGTTGCCAAAAGACAGTTTCAACACTCCATTACGACAATTAATGATTGTGTTGGACGTAGCCAAGAAAGGACGTCCTAAGATGACAGGAATGTGACAGTCTGGGTTTTGTACAGGTTGAGTGTCTAAGACAATGAAGTCTACGGGAAAATAGAATTTGTCAACCTTGATCAAAACGTCTTCGACCACTCCACGAGGAATCTTGACAGATCGGTCTGCCAGTTGTAGAGTGATAGATGTTGGCTTCAACTCCCCAAGACCTAACTGCTCATAAACAGAATATGGCAGTAGGTTAACACTTGCACCTAGGTCTAATAACGCTTTATTGACCGTGTGTTCTCCTATAGTGCAAGAAATTGTTGGACATCCTGGATCCCTAAACTTGGGTGGAGTTTTGTTCAGAATGATGGAACTCACCTGTTCATCTAAGAAAGCACGTTTGTGCACATTGAGCTTGCGCTTTTGAGTACACAAGTCTTTGAGGAATTTGGCATAAGCAGGGATTTGCTTGATTGCTTCAAGAAAAGGAATGTTGATGTTGACTCTCTTGAACAGATCTAACATCTCATTGTAATGGGTACTTTTCTGTTGATAGATCAATCTTTGAGGAAATGGGGCAACAGGAGAATGAGTTGGCAAAGGGACATTCACAGCAGTAGAATTGTCAGGCTTTCCAACTTGCTCAGATTCTTTGGTTTTCTGGGGTTGTGGAGACAGCGTGGAATTTGTATCAGATTCATTAGGTTCGCCCACTTTGTTCTCGATGACTTTACCACTTCGGAGGGTGGTAATGGCATGGATTTGATCTGGAGAGGTTTCCTTGCAGGATGAAGAGCCTGTTTGAAATACACTCCTTGGATTTTGTTGGGGTTGGCTCGGAAGTTTACCCTTTTCTCTCTCACTTATGGAATCACAGATTTGACCCATCTTCTGATCAAGACTTTTCTGACTTTGCACCAGACTCTGGAACATTTCCTCTAGGGCGGATAATCTCTTGTCGGTATTATGTTGAGGATATGATTGTTGTTGAGAGTTTGATTGTTGTTGAGAGTTTGATTGTTGTTGAGGGTTTCTCGGGTGTTGATAACCTTGATTGTTCTGATATCCCTGATTGTTTTGATAGCTCTGATTGGGTTGAGATGGTCCTCCCTGAGTGGGTCCTTTTGACCATGAAAAGTTAGGGTGGTTTCTCCATCCTGGATTGTAGGTCTGTGAATAGGGGTTATGTTCTTGTTTTTGAAACATGGCATGTGCCTGTTCAAGCCTAGATTCCTGGACTGCAAGCAAATCGGGACAATTTTGGAATTGATGGTTGGGATCGTTACAAGCGGCACATACAGACGAAGCGACATGTTCTCGGAGAGTAGTGGTGGAAGGTTTTGAATTTTTATGTAGTTCTAACTCTTCTAATCTCCTAACTATTGATGCCATGTTTGCTCTTCCCTCGAAATCTGCTTCAATCCTAAAAGCCTTCGCTTCGGATGTAGTCTTTCTGGGTTCACGGATGGATTCCCACTGTTGCGTCTTTTCAGCTACTTCAATCAAGAAGTCCCAAGACGCATCAGCAGTTTTGTCTACGAATAGACCATTACACATCGACTCAACTGTTGTTCGGGTGGACACATCTAGACCTTCATACAAAATTTGCACAAGTCTCCATTTTTCAAAACCATGATGGGGACATTGGAGCAATAATTCATTGAATCTCTCCAAGTATCTAGCTAAGGTCTCACCCTCTAATTGCACAAAGCTATTCAGACTTTGACGAATTGTCGCAGTCTTGTGATTCGGGAAAAACTTTTTGAAAAACTCCTTTATGAGGTCATCCCATGTCATGATGGATTGAGGCTGTAAAGCATAAAGCCAGGCCTTTGCCTTATCTTTCAGGGAGAAAGGAAAGAGCCTTAACTTTAGGGTTTCGTCGGACATTTGAGTGAAACGCAGAGTTCCACAAATTTCCTCGAATTCTCTCACGTGGTGGTACGGGTTTTCATTCTCAACACCTCTAAAAATAGGAAGCATCTGTATTGTGCTCGATTTCAGCTCATAATGGCCATTATCCTCGGGTAGCACAATACAAGAAGGTTGACTGGCTCTAGTTGGGTACATATAATCCTTGAGGGTATGGGGTTCTCCCATTGTTTCGGATTGATCTGGGCTGTCTACCTCAGAACTCAGAATTTCGATAGGTTCTTCTTGATTAATTCTAACAAGTCTGTTTGTTTGGTCTCTATAGGTCACAATCATGTCCTTGTAGGTACTCAACTAACATGTTGGTCAGACAGAGCAATCGGAAACAATTTGGCCCACAAGGGTTACGAAGATTTGGTTTTTGAGTGGGTTTTGGTTTTAATAAGGGATTTTGTTTTTGGTTTAAAATTGGGCTTTGGAAAAGTTTTTTTTGAACTAAACCTAGCATAAATTAGCACAACCCATAAAAGAAAATAAAAACAATAATAATAATTACAAGCCCATAAAAGAAAAATAAAAGAAAATAAAAGAAAAATAAAAATAAAAATAATTATTACAAGCCCAAATTAAAAATAAATTAATTATTACATACCCAAATTGAATATTTAATGGGGCCCAAGTGGGTTACTCATGGTTTAGGCTTACTTGGTTAAGGAGGGAAGCCCAGTTAGGCTTTTGTTCCCTTTAGTTGCACAGCCCAGTTGGGCTTTAGGATCGTCCTTAGCAGCTCACACTCAAGCCCAGCAACAACAGGTGGAACAGAGCCCAGCAGCAGCAACGAAGCCCAGCTCACAGAAGACCACGAGCCCAGCAACAAAAGAAGGCAGAGCCCAGCAGCACTTGGCAATCCCAGTTCAGTTGAAGTTGGTGAAGCCCAGTTCAGAGAAGTACAAGCCCACCAGTAGAAGGCATAGCCCAGCAGCTTCAGTTGGCAGCCCAGTTGCTTTGGCTTGGCAGCAGCAGGCTTGGTTCACCAGCTCCAGCAACAGCAGCAACAGCAGCAGCAGCAGCAGCAACATCAACAGCAACTCAGAAATTGGCTACAAGTGCAATGATTGCAGGGCAGGAATGAATGGCATGCAATGATCTTGACAGAGATGCAATGGTAGATGAAAGACAGCAAAGGAAATCAGCAGATGGCAGCACTACTCCCCGGCAGCGGCGCCAAAAACTTGGTGTGGAAATGGGGTGGCACACAAAACTTGCAAGTATACAAGGCCAAGTTTTATAGTATAGGGATGAGTAGGGGTTTGTCCACAGGGAGTGGGAGCATACAAGAAGTTTTCCTAAGCTATCAATGAGTGCAAAGCACTATGGCAGTGAGCAGTGATGGATGAAGGCAGTGAATAACACTAAAACAGTTAGCAAAGCAAAGCAAATGACAAAACAGCAAGGAACCAAGGCTGTGAGCCAAGGGCAGAGGTGAGTTTGTGCACTGATTTCAGTGCACAACAGCTACAGATTGCAAGAAATTCAACAAGTAAAACAGGCAAGGAGATAAAACAGGTAAGGAGATTAAACAGGCAAAGATTAAACAGGTAAGGACTAAACAAGTAAGTGACAGTAATAGGGATTGTGGCTAAGCTAAGGCTTAGTATCCACCTTGTGTCCTAATCAAACAACATATTTCTAGGTTGACTTAAAAATCCTATGCATACATCTAGAATGGGAGGAAAACTAACTTGCTCACTAGTTTGCCCCTAGCATTGACTGTCTTTTGACAGAACAATCAATCACAGGCACTAAGAGCATTAGTCTCTTCCCATTGCTCAAGCAAAACAGAGCAAGGAGTTAACTATCTAGCAACATGTCAATTGACAGTGCATAAGGCTTCAACTGAGCCTCAGCCTAAAGCAGTTTAGCTCATGCTAAACATGTGAACAACAATCAATATCATACAGGATAATTCAAACAACACACACATAACATTCAAAATAATTGAAAACAACATGCACACATTCACTGTTAACTGCATAAGAAGAACTGAAATTGGAATTGCAATGAAAACAGAACAAAATGTTTTTCTGGCTAGTCCAGAGATACCTCTTGATGCCCCCCCCCCCCTCTCACACAAAACATTACAAATTTATACTCCCCATATCAGAATTAGGGTTCCAACCCCTTTTCCCCAAAAACAGAAAATTAGGTAAAATTGATTTACCTAATGTGTTGAGATACTCACTCCATCTCGTCGACCCACTCTCCAATTACTTCTCCTCGTTCATCTCATGCTCCAATTGTTGCTTTAACATCACTTATATCCCCAATTTCTCACCTAGGGTTTCAGTGAGAAGAAAGATGAGAAATTGGAGAAATTAGTGGTTGATAAAGAGATAGGACGTGATGGTAATGATGGGTTTAGGTTTAGGGTTGGTTTGGTGGCGTAGGGAGTGGTGGTGGCGAGGTCAGAGCAGGTGGAGAAGGTGGTGGTGGTTCTGCACAGGGTATGGAGGAGGAGATGTCGATGGAAGAAGGGGAAGGGGATGTTTGGTATGGGTATAGGTATCGGGTGCTCGGGTGTTGGGCGGTTGTAGAAAATTGGATGAACAGCGAGGATGAGCCGTGGGATGTGGAGATGATGGATCGATCTAACGGCTAAAAGTGAAGAGGCTGGCAGCGACCGTTGGATGCAGATATACAACGAAACTAACGGTGCCAGATGGAGTTAGGTGCTGTAGTGTTAGACATGAGCTTCTGATTTCGATGAACAACGATGAAGCGACCATTGGATGATGAGATGGATCCAATCCGACGGCTGAAGATGGAGGCGGGTTTGGATATTGGAAATGGGTTTGGGTGAGGGTTTTGGGCCTTGGGTATGCCAAGCCCATATCTTCTTTAAGAACAATTCTTCCTTCTTGAGCCCATTCCTAGCTTTTTGGACTTGCGCTCCATTCTTTGCGGCTTCCTTGCGTAATTCTTCCCGGCTTTTCACTACTTTTCTGCTCCGCAAATCATCCAGACTTTATTTGATACCTAAAAATGCAAAATTAAGTAAGAAAAATATTTATTCTTGAAAACAATGAAAATACAGAATATGGGATAAAATGTAGAATTAATGCACAAAAGATGAGTTAAATGCCAACAAAAAGGGATAAATATATACAATATTTGGCACTCATCAAATACCCCCAAACCTGAATTTTACTTGTCCTCAAGTAAAACAAAACTAAGGAAATCCTAACTATACCACTGTCGCTGGTCTCTCGAATGCATTTAGCGTATGCACTAAGCCTTTTAAACCACTAAGTGTCCCTAGTGGACGAGTTGAAGTCTCGTGAAGGTTTGCTTAGAACGTACCTACAAAGTTCTAGGTCAAAATATAAGCTCATATTCCATCAAATGTGACATGTGCAAGTCAGTTTAAGCTCACAACAAAATGGAGATGTCAATCTAGCTATCAAAGGCACAATCCTAGCACTGATAATAAATAAAGACATGTGATAAGAGTGTAAAGTGTATCTACACATGTGTAAAGAAAGATCTGAAGTTATGACTACTAATCACCAAGAGATAGTTTCTCAGGCTAAGAACCAAGGTCGAAATCTAGCTAGCTGTCCGGACTTTACGAGAATTGTGAATGAGTTGGAGGTATTTCACAATTACTCGCGTTGTACATCAATGGCATACACCCTCCTTGCTTATTACAAAGAAACAACAAAATGACTCTTTACATTGACTACTCTCTTTTATTTTTGGAACAAGAGAGGATGGAATTGATAAATACTTGATTTTTTTTTTTTTTTTTTTTGGAGCTAAAATTGAAATTGATTTTTACATATGGTAGCTCTTTTGATACATAACAAAAAGAAACAAAAAAAATTACATGACACTTTGCAAGAGGTAGCCCTTTTTGATGCACCCAGTTAAATTCGATGGTTGTCTTTCTTAATGTAACCTCCACCTTCTATCCCAACCAACCAAAGAACAAGCTAGTCAAGTTTCGTTCAGTATTCTAAAGTGATTGGCAATCGTGACTTCCTATCAAACACCTTGAAGATCGAGGCTATACATGTATTGGTAGATCGTGCGCGTGCAAATTTCTTATCACTATGTGAATTGTGCTAGAATCAGGGTGCCTAAATATCTAGACTAAGACTCCTAATAATTACATATTTGCACAAGAGTCAACATTTCAAGGTAAATGAGCTCCATTTTTATGTTTTGTTTTTTTCAATTTTTAAATTTTTTATTTTGATTTTTCAATTTTTTTTGGAATTTTTCAATTTTTTCAAAAAGATGGAGTTTTGTTTTCAATTATGGCATATTATCGTGGTATCTACTCTATACCCCCAAACCTAAACTAAACATTGTCCTGAATGTTTAAAAATATGGAAAGAATTAAAATGCAACATATGGAAAGGGACATGCTGAGTAGAGTAAAAGGAGAGAGAATACCCGATTTCGGCGAAAGCAGAATTAAAACTCCGTTATCCAAGGCAAAACTCCAACATATTCAGAGTCACAATGGATGAGCACAAAATATATACAAAAGGAAATTGAACTAACACATTATCTACAAGAAAATTTGGTTTTTAATGGGATTGGACTTTTTGGGAAAAATTTGGTTTTGTCGGGAGACATTTGGTTTTGATGGGAAAAAGAAAAATTTTGGTTTTTAGGGAAACATTTGGAAAACTTTGGTTTTTATGGGAGAAATTTTTGATTTTTGAATGGGAGAGAAAATATTTATTTAAGAAAATAAATTTGTTTTCTTTTTTTCTTTTTTTTTTTGAATTTGGGAGCAAGCCCACTGTTGGTCCTCTAATGGAATGGGAGGAAGGCTGCGGCCCACGAAACACTAAGTTTTAATTTTGAAAGTTTAATTTGGCCCAGTTGGTTAAGGCCCGACGTTTGTTTTAAAACTTTGGTTTTGAGGTCCACTCTTGAGTGGAAACAAGCCCACAATCGGTTACAAGCTCAGCTGGGTTTAAACCCAGAGTCCAAAATACAAGTCCAATGAAAGAATTTAAACAAGCCCACAAATTAAACAAACAAGCCCACAAATAAATTATTACAAACCCAACAGAAAATAAGAGAAGCCCAAAAGTTGGCTTTAATATTACAAGCCCACAATTAAAAAATTGGAAGCCCACAATTCGGGTTCTCTTAAATGGGTTACCTTTTAAGCACAGCCCAGCTGCTCTGATATTGTTGCAAAAACCCAGTTGGGCTTTGGTTCTTTTCCTTGGTGGCGTCCCAGCAGAGGAAAAACAGGTTCAGAACAGCAGGTCCAACAGCAAATGAAGTGAAGCAGATGCAGATGCAAACGCTATGCAGTGAAATGCAAAAATAGCTAATAAAACTACTAGAGAAACACAGCATCAATCCCCGGCAGCGGCGCCAAAAACTTGGTGGCTCTCTAAAAGAGTCACAGAAATGATTCCTGCAAGTGCACAGGGTCTAGTGTATAGAACAGGGCAAGCAGGGTTTGTCCACAGGGACAAGGTGGGAAAATATTTGCCATTTTTAGTTTCTTGCTTCTTTTGCTAACTTGTTCTTAGGGGCAGTGAACAATGAGGTTGTGTGGTGTTATTAACACCACAGTGGACAATTGATGGGCTGTAAAGACAGCAATGGAACAAGAGAAAAAAAATTAAGGAAAACAGAAAAATAAAAGTGGACAGTGAAGGTGGATGAGTGAAGATGTTATGGATGGAATAGGTGAGAACTAGGGGTTTGAATTCACCTTGGCTTAGCTATGCAGTCTTCTATTAGGATGTTAAACACAACTATGGTCTTTTCCAAAGTACTAGTTGTCTTTCTAAGGTACAACTAGTCAAAGGCATATGAATTCAGCATGGAGTTACAGTTTATCAACATCTTATACATCTAACTACAATGCATACATGGCATACAATGTGAAAGTGAGATGATGACATACTAAGTTCAATTCTTTCCTAAACTTGTTTATCCTTCAAGAGCAATATGATCAATGTAATACACACAGTAGACCAAGGCTTTATCAAATCCCTAGCATGATGGATTAAAACATGATGAACATCAATGGATAAACATACACTGTTGGATAAAATTAAAATTGGAAAGAAGTAAAAACCTAAAACTATCCTATAGACGCACTGGCTAGTCCAGGCATGCCCAATTTCACACCCAAGACGTCAATTTATACATATAACAACTTTACCCCAAAAACCCCTAAAACAGTGAAATTAGGGTTTACCAAAAATTGAAATTAAGTTTTACCTAATCACTGAAAACACTTGACAGCTTTGACCCATGCTTCCTCCTCGTCTTCTCCTTCTTTTCCCATGCTGTGATTACAACTCTATTCCGACCTAATTTATCAATTTCACCTCTAGGGTTTCTAACATGGGTGAAGCGTGAAATTGAGAGATTAGGAGGCCATAGAGTTGGTGAAAGTGGTAATAATGATGGGGGTAGTGATGGGTTAGTGATTTGAGAGCTCGAGTGGTGGTTGTTGAGGCGGCAGGAAGTTGGTGGCGGAGCAGGTGGTGGCAGAATTTTCTCTGCAGACGGAGGTGAGGGAAGATGGAGTCGATGGAGAAGAGATTAGGTGCTGTTTGGTTTAGGGTATAGGGTTCGGTCGCTATGGTGTGTAGCGGGATCATCGAGTTCGATGTTTGGCGAATCTCGACCGTGGGATATGGAGATGAAAGATCAATCTGACGGTGAGATGAAGTGGATCCTGCAGCGACCGTTGGATTATACAATACAACAAAATTAACGACACCAGATGGAGTTAGGTGTTGTAGTGTTAAGCAGAAGTATCGAGGTTTGATGCGCAAGTAAAGAAGCGACCGTAGGATCTAAATGTGATCTAATCTGAAGGCTTGGAATTTAGGCACTATGGTGTTTTGCAGGGACTTCAGATTTTGATGAACGATGAAGAAGCGACCATTGGATGATGAGATGGATCCGATCTAACGGCTGAGAATGGAGGCGGGTATGGATATAGAAAATGGGTTTGGGTAAGGGTTTTGGGCCTTGGGTATGCCAAGCCCATATCTTCTTCAAGAACAATTCTTCCTTCTTGAGCCCATTCCTAGCTTTTTGGACGTGCGCTCCATTCTTTGCGGCTTCCTTGCGTAATTTCTTCCGGCTTTTCACCACTCTTCAGCTCTTTTCCGCTCCGCAAGTTATCCAGACTTTATTTATTACCTAAAAATGCAAAATTAAGTAAGAAAAATATTTATTCTTGAAAACAATGAAAATACAGAATATGGGATAAAATGTATAATTACTGCACAAAAGATGAGTTAAATGCCAACAAAAAGGGATAAATATATACAATATTAGGCACTCATCAAATACCCCCAAACCTGAATTTTACTTGTCCTCAAGTAAAACAAAACTAAGGAAATCCTAACTATACCACTGTCGCTGGTCTCTCGAATGCATTTAGCGTATGCACTAAGCCTTTTAAACCACTAAGTGTACCTAGTGGACGAGTTGAAGTCTCGTGAAGGTTTGCTTAGAACGTACCTACAAAGTTCTAGGTCAAAATATAAGCTCAGATTCCATCAAATGTGACATGTGCAAAACAGTTTAAGCTCACAGCAAAATGGAGATGTCAATCTAGCTATCGAAGGCACAATCCTAGCACTGATAACAAAAAAAAAGACATGTGATAAGAGTGTAAAGTGTATCTACACATGTGTAAAGAAAGATCTGAAGTCATGACTACTAATCACCAAGAGATAGTTTCTCAGGCTAAGAACCAAGGTCGAAATCTAGCTAGCTGTCCGGACTTTACGAGAATTGTGAATGAGTTGGAGGTATTTCACAATTACTCGCGTTGTACATCAATGGCATACACCCTCCTTGCTTATTACAATGAAACAACAAAATGACTCTTTACATGACTCTTATTTACATTGACTATTCTCTTTTTATTTTTGGAACAAGAGATGATGGAATTGATAAATACTTGATTTTTTTGGAAACACTTTTGATACATGTACAAAAGGAAACAAAAGATTACATGACACTTTGCAAGAGGTAGCCCTTTTTGATGCACCCAGTTAAATTCGATGGTTGTCTTTCTTAATGTAACCTCCACCTTCTATCCCAACCAACCAAAGAACAAGCTAGTCAAGTTTCGTTCAGTATTCTAAAGTGATTGGCAATCGTAACTTCCTATCAAACACCTTGAAGATCGAGGCCATACATGTATTGGTAGATCGTGCGCGTGCAAATTTCTTATCACTATGTGAATTGTGCTAGAATCAGGGTGCCTAAATATCTAGACTAAGACTTCTAATAAAAATACAAATTTGCACAAGAGTCAACATTTCAAGGTAAATGAGCTCCATTTTTTATGATTTTTCATTTTTTTAATTTTTTTGAATTTTGATTTTTCAATTTTTTTTTTGGAATTTTTCAATTTTTTCAAAAAGAAGAAGGAGTTCGTTTTCAATTATGGCATATTATCATGGTATCTACTCTATACCCCCAAACCTAAACTAAACATTGTCCTCAATGTTTCAAAATATGGAAAGAATTATAAAACAATATATGAAGAGGAACATGCTGAGTAGAGTAAAAGGAGAGAGAATACCCGATTGTACGGTGGCAGCTCGATTAAAACTCCGTTATTCAAGGCAAAAATCCATCATATTAGGAGTCACAATGGATGAGCACAAAATATACACAAAGGGAAATTTAACTAACACATTATCTACAAGAAAATTTGGTTTTTAATGGGATTGGACTTTTTGGAAAAAATTTGGTTTTGTTGGGAAACATTTGGTTTTGATGGGAAAACGAAAGATTTTGGTTTTTAGGGAAAAATTTGGAAAACTTTTTTGGTTATTTAGGGAAAGAGTGGACCAGTTTAGTCCACATAGACTGGGTCCTCCAGGTCGGTTGTTTCAATGTCGGGTGGAAATGGCTCAAGGAATGGCTTTAATCTTTGCCCGTTGACTTTGAAAACGTTCTTGTTGGAGACATCCTCCAGCTCTACGGCTCCATGAGGAAAAACTGTGCGTACTAGGTACGGACCCTTCCATCTGGAACGCAGTTTTCCTGGAAAAAGATGTAATCGGGAGTCATACAGCAAGACTTTCTGACCAGGAGTGAAGGATTTGCGTAGAATACGCTTATCATGAAACATCTTCATCTTCTGCTTGTACAGCTTGGCACTGTCATAAGCCTCATTTCTCAATTCTTCCAACTCGTTGAGTTGAAGTTTCCTTTGAATTCCAGCTTCGTCCAGAGAAAAGTTCAGCTCTTTGATTGCCCAGTAGGCACGATGTTCTAATTCCACAGGAAGATGGCACGGCTTTCCATACACTAAACGATAAGGGGACATGCCAATTGGTGTCTTATAAGCTGTTCTATAGGCCCACAAAGCATCATTCAATCTCAATGACCAATCTTTCCTAGACGGTTTGACCGTCTTCTCCAGAATGTGCTTGATTTCCCTATTAGACACTTCCACTTGTCCACTGGTCTGAGGGTGGTACGGAGTAGCAACCTTGTGAGTTATTCCATACTTGCGTACTAAAAACTCGAAGTGCCTATTGCAGAAATGTGAGCCACCGTCACTGATGATAGCTCTAGGGGTACCAAAACGTGAAAATATGTTCTCCTTTAGAAATGAAAGTACCACCTTGTGGTCATTTGTTCTGGTTGCTATGGCTTCTACCCACTTAGAAACGTAATCAACTGCGACTAGGATGTACAACTTGCTGTCAGACATGGGAAATGGACCCATGAAGTCTATCCCCCAAACATCAAAAATCTCCACAATCAAAATGGGGTTCAATGGCATCATGTTTCTCCTCGAAATGCTTCCTAGATTTTGACAGCGTTCACAAGCAACACAATAATCATGGCAATCCTTGAACAATGATGGCCAATAGAATCCACACTGCAAGATCTTTGCAGCGGTTTTCTTGGCACTGAAATGGCCTCCACATGCTTGGTCATGACAGAAAGATATCACATCTTTATGTTCAGTGTTGGGGACACATTTCCTAATGATTTGGTCTGGGCAGTACTTAAACAAATATGGGTCATCCCAAAGGAAATGTTTAACTTCAGCCAAGAACTTATAGTGGTCTTGTCTCGACCAATGTGAAGGCATCCTACCTGTAGCGAGGTAGTTAACAATATCAGCAAACCAAGGAAGGTCTGAGATAGACATCAGCTGTTCATCTGGGAATGATTCTCTAATCAGCTCAAATTCATCAATAGACTCTAAAGTTAATCTAGACAAATGATCAGCAACCACATTCTCACAACCTTTCTTATCACGGATTTCGAGATCGAATTCCTGTAATAATAGTATCCATCGAATAAGGCGAGCTTTAGCATCCTTCTTGGAAAGAAGATACTTCAAAGCCGCATGGTCTGTGTATATGATGATCTTAGACCCTATCAGATAAGATCTAAACTTGTCTAATGCGAAAACGACGGCAAGCAATTCCTTCTCGGTAGTTGAATAATTGAGTTGGGCATCATTAAGGGTTTTGCTAGCATAGTATATCACGTATGGTCGTCTATCAACACGCTGTCCTAAGACAGCACCAACAGCGTAATCAGAGGCATCACACATGAGTTCAAACGGTAGTTCCCAGTTTGGTGGTCGGACTATAGGAGCGGCGGTGAGAAGAGTTTTTAATTCCTCCCAAGCTTTCACACAAGCATCATCGAAATTGAAGGTAACATCTTTGGCGAGTAGACTACACAGAGGTCGTGAGATTTTGCTAAAGTCTTTGATGAATCGTCGGTAAAAACCAGCATGACCTAAAAATGATCGGATTTCCCTTACAGAGTGGGGTTTTGGTAAATGTCGGATGAGGTCTACTTTAGCTTTATCTACTTCAATGCCTTTTTCCGAGATGATGTGTCCTAGAACTATTCCTGAATTCACCATAAAATGGCACTTTTCCCAATTTAGAACAAGGTTCCTTTTCTTACATCTGGACAGCACAAGGGTAAGATGTCTTAAACATTTATCAAACGAAGAACCGAACACGGAGAAATCATCCATAAAGATCACGAGAAAACTATCTATCATGTCAGAAAAAATGCTCATCATGCAACGCTGAAAAGTAGCAGGTGCATTACACAACCCGAAGGGCATACGTCTATAAGCAAACGTCCCAAATGGACACGTGAATGTAGTTTTTTCCTGATCTTCCGGAGCAATGTGAATTTGGTTATAACCGGAAAAGCCATCTAGAAAACAGTAGTGACTGTGTCCAGACACACGTTCTAGCATTTGGTCAATGAAAGGGAGCGGGAAGTGATCCTTCCTTGTTACTGTGTTCAACTTCCTGTAGTCGATGCATACTCGCCATCATGTGGTTGTACGAGTAGGGACTAATTCATTCTTGTCGTTCTGAACTATAGTAATGCCTGACTTCTTAGGTACAACCTGAATGGGACTGACCCATTTGCTATCAGGTATTGGGTATATGATACCCGCATCAAGTAATTTCAGGATTTCTCCTTTGACTACATCTCTCATGTTAGGATTAAGTCTCCTTTGCATTTCCCTAGATGGTTTGGCATTCTCTTCGAGA
>NC_039364.1:139496962-139510381 GCF_003573695.1 Papaver somniferum
AAAAAAAAAATTGGTTTTTAGGGAAAGATTTGGAAAACTTTTTGGTTATTTAGGGAAAGAGTGGACTAGTTTAGTCCACATAGACCGGGTCCTCCAGGTTGGTTGTTTCAATGTCGGGTGGAAATGACTCAAGGAATGGCTTTAATCTCTGCCCGTTGACTTTGAAAACGTTCTTGTTGGAAACATCCTCCAGCTCTACAGCTCCATGAGGGTAAACTGTGCGTACTAGGAACGGACCCTTCCATCTGGAACGCAGTTTTCCTGGAAAGAGATGTAATCGGGAGTCATACAGCAAGACTTTCTGACCAGGAGTGAAGGATTTGCGTAGAATACGCTTGTCATGAAACAACTTCATCTTCTGCTTATATAACCTGGCACTGTCATAAGCCTCATTTCTCAATTCTTCCAATTCGTTGAGTTGAAGTTTCCTTTGAATTCCAGCTTCGCCCAGAGAGAAGTTCAGCTCTTTGATTGCCCAGTAGGCACGATGTTCTAATTCCACAGGTAGATGGAACGGCTTTCCATACACTAGACGATAGGGGGACATGCCAATTGGTGTCTTATAAGCTGTTTTATAGGCCCACAAAGCATCATTCAATCTTAATGACCAATATTTCCTAGACGGGTTAACTGTCTTCTCGAGAATGTGCTTAATTTCCCTATTAGAAACTTCTACTTGTCCACTCGTCTGAGGGTGGTACGGAGTAGCAACCTTGTGAGTTATGCCATACTTGCGTACTAAAGACTCAAAGTACTTGTTACGAAAATGTGAACCGCCGTCACTGATGATAGCTCTAGGGGTACCAAAACGTGCAAATATGTTTTCCTTTAGAAATGAAAGTACCACCTTGTGGTCGTTTGTTCTGGTTGCTATGGCTTCTACCCACTTAGAAACGTAATCAACTGCGACTAGGATGTACAATCTACCGTCAGAAATAGGGAATGGACCCATGAAGTCGATCCCCCACACATCAAAAATCTCCACAATCAAAATGGGGTTCAATGGCATCATGTTTATCCTCGAAATGCTTCCTAGCTTTTGACAGCGTTCACAAGCAACACAATAATCATGGCAATCCTTGAACAATGATGGCCAATAGAATCCACACTGCAAGATCTTTGCAGCGGTTTTCTTGGCACTGAAATGGCCTCCACATGCTTGGTCATGACAGAAAGATATCACATCTTTCTGTTCAGTATTGGGGACACATCTCCTAATGATTTGGTCCGGGCAGTACTTAAACAAATATGGTTCATCCCAAAGGAAATGTTTAACTTCAGCCAAGAACTTATAGCGGTCTTGTCTCGACCAACGTGAGGGCATCCTACCTGCAGCGAGGTAGTTAACAATATCAGCAAACCAAGGAAGGTCTGAGATAGACATCAGCTGTTCATCTGGGAATGATTCTCTAATCAGCTCAAATTCATCAATAGACTCTAAAGTTAATCTAGACAAATGATCAGCAACCACATTCTCACAACCTTTCTTATCACGGATTTCGAGATCGAATTCCTGTAATAATAGTATCCATCGAATAAGGCGAGCTTTAGCATCCTTCTTGGAAAGAAGATACTTCAAAGCCGCATGGTCTGTGTATATGATGATCTTAGACCCTATCAGATAAGATCTAAACTTGTCTAATGCGAAAACGACGGCAAGCAATTCCTTCTCGGTAGTTGAATAATTGAGTTGGGCATCATTAAGGGTTTTGCTAGCATAGTATATCACGTATGGTCGTCTATCAACACGCTGTCCTAAGACAGCACCAACAGCGTAATCAGAGGCATCACACATGAGTTCAAACGGTAGTTCCCAGTTTGGTGGTCGGACTATAGGAGCGGCGGTGAGAAGAGTTTTTAATTCCTCCCAAGCTTTCACACAAGAATCATCGAAATTGAAGGTAACATCTTTGGCGAGTAGACTACACAGAGGTCTTGAGATTTTGCTAAAGTCTTTGATGAATCGCCGGTAAAAACCAGCATGACCTAAAAATGATCGGATTTCCCTTACAGAGTGGGGTTTTGGTAAATGTCGGATGAGGTCTACTTTAGCTTTATCTACTTCAATGCCTTTTTCCGAGATGATGTGTCCTAGAACTATTCCTGAATTCACCATAAAATGGCACTTTTCCCAATTTAGAACAAGGTTCCTTTTCTTACATCTGGATAGCACAAGGGTAAGATGTCTTAAACATTTATCAAACGAAGAACCGAACACGGAGAAATCATCCATAAAGATCTCGAGAAAACTATCTATCATGTCAGAAAAAATGCTCATCATGCAACGCTGAAAAGTAGCAGGTGCATTACACAACCCGAAGGGCATACGTCTATAAGCAAACGTCCCAAATGGACACGTGAATGTAGTTTTTTCCTGATCTTCCGGAGCAATGTGAATTTGGTTATAACCGGAAAAGCCATCTAGAAAACAGTAGTGACTGTGTCCAGACACACGTTCTAGCATTTGGTCAATGAAAGGGAGCGGGAAGTGATCCTTCCTTGTTACTGTGTTCAACTTCCTGTAGTCGATGCATACTCGCCATCCTGTGGTTGTACGAGTAGGGACTAATTCATTCTTGTCGTTCTGAACTACAGTAATGCCTGACTTCTTAGGCACAACTTGAATGGGACTAACCCAGTTGCTATCGGGAATTGGGTATATGATACCCGCATCAAGCAGTTTCAGGATTTCTCCTTTGACTACATCTCTCATGTTAGGATTAAGTCTCCTTTGCATTTCCCTAGATGTTTTGGCACTCTCTTCGAGATTAATGTGGTGCATGCAAATGGTAGGACTTATTCCTTTGAGGTCTGAGATGGTCCATCCTAATGCCTCCTTGTGTTCCTTAAGTACTTCTAAAATCTTACTTTCCTGTTCCGTGTCTAAACATGATGAAATAATGACAGGTAAAGTATCATAAGAACCTAGGAATGCGTACTTCAACGTACTAGGCAATGTTTTCAATTCAAGATTGGGTGGCTCAACAATGGATGGAATGAGCTTGGAATCAGAGACTAAGGGTGGTTCCACTTCATATTTCCTTTCAGTGACGTCCATTTGAGGTACAGATTCGAGCAGAGATAGGACGTCACTACAGTATGCATCATCATAGGAATCTGAGTTAAAGTTCTCCATACATGCTTGAAAGGGATCGACGGATAGAATGTTAGTCAACGAATCTTGTATTAATCCTTCAATCATATTAACTTCATGCACATCATCATCATCAAGATTCACAGGTTGTTGATTAATATCGAACACATTCAATTCTATCGTCATGTTGCCAAAAGACAGTTTCAACACTCCGTTACGACAATTAATAATCGCATTGGACGTAGCTAAGAAAGGACGTCCTAAGATGACTGGAATGTGACAGTCTGGGTTTTGTACAGGTTGAGTGTCTAAGACAATGAAGTCTACGGGAAAATAGAATTTGTCAACCTTGATCAAAACGTCTTCGACCACTCCACGAGGAATCTTGACAGATCGGTCTGCCAGTTGTAGAGTGATAGATGTTGGCTTCAACTCCCCAAGACCTAACTGCTCATAAACAGAATATGGCAGTAGGTTAACACTTGCACCTAGGTCTAATCACGCTTTATTGACCGTGTGTTCTCCTATAGTGCAAGAAATTGTTGGACATCCTGGATCCCTAAACTTGGGTGGAGTTTTGTTCAGAATGATGGAACTCACCTGCTCAGCTAAGAAAGCACGTTTTTGCACATTGAGCTTGCGCTTTTGAGTACACAAGTCTTTGAGGAATTTGGCATAAGCAGGGATTTGCTTGATTGCTTCAAGAAAAGGAATGTTGATGTTGACTCTCTTGAACAGATCTAACATCTCATTGTAATGGGTACTTTTCTGTTGATAGATCAATCTTTGAGGAAATGGGGCAACAGGAAGATGAGTTGGCAAAGGGACATTCACAGCAGTAGAATTGTCATATTTTCCAACTTGCTCAGATTCTTTGGTTTTCTGGGGTTGTGGAGACAGTGTGGAATTTGTATCAGACTCATTAGGTTCGCCCACGTTGTTCTCGATGACTTTACCACTTCGGAGGGTGGTAATGGCATGGATTTGATCAGGTGAGGTTTCAGTGCAGGATGTTGTGCCTGTTTGAAATATCCTCTTTGGATTTTGTTGGGGTTGGCTCGGAAGTTTACCCTTTTCTCTCTCACATATTTGATCCATCTTTTGATCTAGATTTTTCTGACTTTGCATCAAACTCTGGAACATTTCCTCTAAGGTGGATAATCTCTTGTCGGTATTGTGTTGAGGATATGATTGTTGTTGAGAGTTTGATTGTTGTTGAGGGTTTCTCGGGTGTTGATAACCTTGATTGTTCTGATATCCCTGATTGTTTTGATAGCTCTGATTTGGTTGAGATGGTCCTCCTTGAGTGGGTCCTTTTGACCATGAAAAGTTAGGGTGGTTTCTCCATCCTGGATTGTAGGTCTGTGAATAAGGGTTATGCTCTGGTTTCTGAAACATGGCATGTGCCTGTTCAAGCCTAGACTCCTGGACTGCAAGCAAATCTGGACAATTTTGGAATTGATGGTTGGGGTCGTTACAAGCAGCACAAACAGACGAAGCGACATGTTCTCGGAGAGTAGTGGTGGAAGGTTTTGAATTTTTATGTAGTTCTAACTCTTCTAATCTCCTAACTATTGATGCCATGTTTGCTCTACCCTCAAAATCTGCTTCAATCCTAAAAGCCTTTGCTTCGGATGTAGTCTTTCTGGTTTCACGGATGGATTCCCACTGTTGCGTCTTTTCAGCTACTTCAATTAAGAAGTCCCAAGACGCGTCAGCAGTTTTATCTACGAATAGACCATTACACATTGACTCAACCGTTGTTCGGGTGGACACATCTAGACCTTCATACAAAATTTGCACAAGTCTCCATTTTTCAAAACCATGATGGGGACATTGGAGCAATAATTCATTGAATCTCTCCAAGTATCTAGCTAAGGTCTCACCCTCTAATTGCACAAAGTTATTCAGACTTTGACGAATTGTCGCAGTCTTGTGATTCGGGAAAAACTTTTTGAAAAACTCCTTTATGAGGTCATCCCATGTCATGATGGATTGAGGCTGTAAAGCATAAAGCCAGGCCTTTGCCTTATCTTTCAGGGAGAAAGGAAAGAGCCTTAACTTTAGGGTTTCGTCGGACATTTGAGTGAAACGCAGAGTTCCAAAAATTTCCTCGAATTCTCTCACGTGGTGGTACGGGTTTTCATTCTCAACACCTCTAAAAATAGGAAGCATCTGTATTGTGCTTGATTTCAGCTCATAATGGCCATTAGCCTCGGGTAGCACAATACAAGAAGGTTGACTGGCTCTAGTTGGGTACATATAATCCTTGAGGGTACGGGGTTCTCCCATTGTTTCGGATTGATCTGGGCTGTCTACCTCAGAACTCAGAATTTCGATAGGTTCTTCTTGATTAATTCTAACAAGTCTGTTTGTTTGGTCTCTATAGGTCACAATCATGTCCTTGTAGGTACTCAACTAACATGTTGGTCAGACAGAGCAATCGGAAACAATTTGGCCCACAAGGGTTACGAAGATTTGGTTTTTGAGTGGGTTTTGGTTTTAATAAGGGATTTTGTTTTTGGTTTAAAATTGGGCTTTGGAAAAGTTTTTTTTGAACTAAACCTAGCATAAATTAGCACAACCCATAAAAGAAAATAAAAACAATAATAATAATTACAAGCCCATAAAAGAAAAATAAAAGAAAATAAAATAAAAATAAAAATAAAAATAATTATTACAAGCCCAAATTAAAAATAAATTAATTATTACATACCCAAATTGAATATTTAATGGGGCCCAAGTGGGTTACTCATGGTTTAGGCTTACTTGGTTAAGGAGGGAAGCCCAGTTAGGCTTTTGTTCCCTTTAGTTGCACAGCCCAGTTGGGCTTTAGGATCGTCCTTAGCAGCTCACGCTCAAGCCCAGCAACAACAGGTGGAACAGAGCCCAGCAGCAGCAACGAAGCCCAGCTCACAGAAGACCACGAGCCCAGCAACAAAAGAAGGCAGAGCCCAGCAGCACTTGGCAATCCCAGTTCAGTTGAAGTTGGTGAAGCCCAGTTCAGAGAAGTACAAGCCCACCAGTAGAAGGCATAGCCCAGCAGCTTCAGTTGGCAGCCCAGTTGCTTTGGCTTGGCAGCAGCAGGCTTGGTTCACCAGCTCCAGCAACAGCAGCAACAGCAGCAGCAGCAGCAGCAACATCAACAGCAACTCAGAAATTGGCTACAAGTGCAATGATTGCAGGGCAGGAATGAATGGCATGCAATGATCTTGACAGAGATGCAATGGTAGATGAAAGACAGCAAAGGAAATCAGCAGATGGCAGCACTACTCCCCGGCAGCGGCGCCAAAAACTTGGTGTGGAAATGGGGTTGCACACAAAACTTGCAAGTATACAAGGCCAAGTTTTATAGTATAGGGATGAGTAGGGGTTTGTCCACAGGGAGTGGGAGCATACAAGAAGTTTTCCTAAGCTATCAATGAGTGCAAAGCACTATGGCAGTGAGCAGTGATGGATGAAGGCAGTGAATAGCACTAAAACAGTTAGCAAAGCAAAGCAAATGACAAAACAGCAAGGAACCAAGGCTGTGAGCCAAGGGAAGAGGTGAGTTTGTGCACTGATTTCAGTGCACAACAGCTACAGATTGCAAGAAATTCAACAAGTAAAACAGGCAAGGAGATAAAACAGGTAAGGAGATTAAACAGGCAAAGATTAAACAGGTAAGGACTAAACAAGTAAGTGACAGTAATAGGGATTGTGGCTAAGCTAAGGCTTAGTATCCACCTTGTGTCCTAATCAAACAACATATTTCTAGGTTGACTTAAAAATCCTATGCATACATCTAGAATGGGAGGAAAACTAACTTGCTCACTAGTTTGCCCCTAGCATTGACTGTCTTTTGACAGAACAATCAATCACAGGCACTAAGAGCATTAGTCTCTTCCCATTGCTCAAGCAAAACAGGGCAAGGAGTTAACTATCTAGCAACATGTCAATTGACAGTGCATAAGGCTTCAACTGAGCCTCAGCCTAAAGCAGTTTAGCTCATGCTAAACATGTGAACAACAATCAATATCATACAGGATAATTCAAACAACACACACATAACATTCAAAATAATTGAAAACAACATGCACACATTCACTGTTAACTGCATAAGAAGAACTGAAATTGGAATTGCAATGAAAACAGAACAAAATGTTTTTCTGGCTAGTCCAGAGATACCTCTTGATCCCCCCCCCCCCTCACATAAAACATTACAAATTTATACTCCCCATATCAGAATTAGGGTTCCAACCCCTTTTCCCCAAAAACAGAAAATTAGGTAAAATTGATTTACCTAATGTGTTGAGATACTCACTCCATCTCGTCGACCCACTCTCCAATTACTTCTCCTCGTTCATCTCATGCTCCAATTGTTGCTTTAACATCACTTATATCCCCAATTTCTCACCTAGGGTTTCAGTGAGAAGAAAGATGAGAAATTGGAGAAATTAGTGGTTGATAAAGAGATAGGACGTGATGGTAATGATGGGTTTAGGTTTAGGGTTGGTTTGGTGGCGTAGGGAGTGGTGGTGGCGAGGTCAGAGCAGGTGGAGAAGGTGGTGGTGGTTCTGCACAGGGTATGGAGGAGGAGATGTCGATGGAAGAAGGGGAAGGGGATGTTTGGTATGGGTATAGGTATCGGGTGCTCGGGTGTTGGGCGGTTGTAGAAAATTGGATGAACAGCGAGGATGAGCCGTGGGATGTGGAGATGATGGATCGATCTAACGGCTAAAAGTGAAGAGGCTGGCAGCGACCGTTGGATGCAGATATACAACGAAACTAACGGTGCCAGATGGAGTTAGGTGCTGTAGTGTTAGACATGAGCTTCTGATTTCGATGAACAACGATGAAGCGACCATTGGATGATGAGATGGATCCAATCCGACGGCTGAAGATGGAGGCGGGTTT
Source organism: Papaver somniferum (assembly GCF_003573695.1). Lineage (NCBI taxonomy): Eukaryota > Viridiplantae > Streptophyta > Magnoliopsida > Ranunculales > Papaveraceae > Papaver > Papaver somniferum. The sequence continues at coordinate 139,504,953 of NC_039364.1, forward strand.
GGATATTGGAAATGGGTTTGGGTGAGGGTTTTGGGCCTTGGGTATGCCAAGCCCATATCTTCTTTAAGAACAATTCTTCCTTCTTGAGCCCATTCCTAGCTTTTTGGACTTGCGCTCCATTCTTTGCGGCTTCCTTGCGTAATTCTTCCCGGCTTTTCACTACTTTTCTGCTCCGCAAATCATCCAGACTTTATTTGATACCTAAAAATGCAAAATTAAGTAAGAAAAATATTTATTCTTGAAAACAATGAAAATACAGAATATGGGATAAAATGTAGAATTAATGCACAAAAGATGAGTTAAATGCCAACAAAAAGGGATAAATATATACAATATTTGGCACTCATCAAATACCCCCAAACCTGAATTTTACTTGTACTCAAGTAAAACAAAACTAAGGAAATCCTAACTATACCACTGTCGCTGGTCTCTCGAATGCATTTAGCGTATGCACTAAGCCTTTTAAACCACTAAGTGTCCCTAGTGGACGAGTGAAGTCTCGTGAAGGTTTGCTTAGAACGTACCTACAAAGTTCTAGGTCAAAATATAAGCTCATATTCCATCAAATGTGACATGTGCAAAACAGTTTAAGCTCACAGCAAAATGGAGATGTCAATCTAGCTATGTAAGGCACAATCCTAGCACTGATAACAAATAAAGACATGTGATAAGAGTGTAAAGTGTATCTACACATGTGTAAAGAAAGATCGGATGTTATGACTACTAATCACCAAGAGATAGTTTCTCAGGCTAAGAACCGAGGTCGAAATCTAGCTAGCTGTCCGGACTTTACGAGAATTGTGAATGAGTTGGAGGTATTTCACAATTACTCGCGTTGTACATCAATGGCTTGCACCCTTCTTTGCTTGTTACAATGAAACAAAAGATGACTCTTTACATGACTCTTATTTACATTGACTACTCTCTTTTATTTTTGGAACAAGAGAGGATGGAATTGATAAATACTTTTATTTATTTATTTATTTATTTTTTTTATTTATTATTTTTTTTCTGAATATATACATCGTTTTTTTTTTCACAAGAACTTGAAATTGATTTTTACATAAGGTAGCTCTTTTGATACATAACAAAAAGAAACAAAAAATTACATGACACTTTGCAAGAGGTAGCCCTTTTTGATGCACCCAGTTAAATTCGATGGTTGTCTTTCTTAATGTAACCTCCACCTTCTATCCCAACCAACCAAAGAACAAGCTAGTCAAGTTTCGTTCAGTATTCTAAAGTGATTGGAAATCGTAACTTCCTATCAAACACCTTGAAGATCGAGGCTATACATGTATTGGTAGATCGTGCGCGTGCAAATTTCTTATCACTATGTGAATTGTGCTAGAATCAGGGTGCCTAAATATCTAGACTAAGACTCCTAATAATTACATATTTGCACAAGAGTCAACATTTCAAGGTAAATGAGCTCCATTTTTATGATTTTTATGATTTTTTTTTAATTTTTTAATTTTTTATTTTGATTTTTCAACTTTTTCAAAAAGATGGAGTTTTGTTTTCAATTAAGGCATATTATCGTGGTATCTACTCTATACCCCCAAACCTAAACTAAACATTGTCCTCAATGTTTCAAAATATGGAAAGAATTATAAAACAATATATGAAGAGGAACATGTTGAGTAGAGTAAAAGGAGAGAGAATACCCGATTGTACGGCGAAAGCTCGATTAAAACTCCGTTATTCAAGGCAAAAATCCACAATATTAGGAGTCACAATGGATGAGCACAAAATATATACACAAGGAAATAAAATATTCGACTAACATATTATCTACAAGAAAATTTGGTGTTTAATGGGATTGGACTTTTTGGGAAAAATTTGGTTTTGTCGGGAGACATTTGGTCTTGATGGGAAAGAAAAAAAAAATTGGTTTTTAGGGAAAGATTTGGAAAACTTTTTGGTTATTTAGGGAAAGAGTGGACTAGTTTAGTCCACATAGACCGGGTCCTCCAGGTTGGTTGTTTCAATGTCGGGTGGAAATGACTCAAGGAATGGCTTTAATCTCTGCCCGTTGACTTTGAAAACGTTCTTGTTGGAAACATCCTCCAGCTCTACAGCTCCATGAGGGTAAACTGTGCGTACTAGGAACGGACCCTTCCATCTGGAACGCAGTTTTCCTGGAAAGAGATGTAATCGGGAGTCATACAGCAAGACTTTCTGACCAGGAGTGAAGGATTTGCGTAGAATACGCTTGTCATGAAACAACTTCATCTTCTGCTTATATAACCTGGCACTGTCATAAGCCTCATTTCTCAATTCTTCCAACTCGTTGAGTTGAAGTTTCCTTTGAATTCCAGCTTCGTCCAGAGAAAAGTTCAGTTGCTTGATTGCCCAATAAGCACGATGTTCTAATTCCACAGGTAGATGGCACGGCTTTCCATACACTAGACGATAGGGGGACATGCCAATTGGTGTCTTATAAGCTGTTCTATAGGCCCACAAAGCATCATTCAATCTTAATGACCAATCTTTCCTAGACGGGTTAACTGTCTTCTCGAGAATGTGCTTAATTTCCCTATTAGAAACTTCTACTTGTCCACTCGTCTGAGGGTGGTACGGAGTAGCAACCTTGTGAGTTATTCCATACTTGCGTACTAAAGACTCGAAGTGCCTATTGCAGAAATGTGAGCCACCGTCACTGATGATAGCTCTAGGGGTACCAAAACGTGCAAATATGTTCTCCTTTAGAAATGAAAGTACCACCTTGTGGTCATTTGTTCTGGTTGCTATGGCTTCTACCCACTTAGAAACGTAATCAACTGCGACTAGGATGTACAACTTGCTGTCAGACATGGGAAATGGACCCATGAAGTCTATCCCCCAAACATCAAAAATCTCCACAATCAAAATGGGGTTCAATGGCATCATGTTTCTCCTCGAAATGCTTCCTAGCTTTTGACAGCGTTCACAAGCAACACAATAATCATGGCAATCCTTGAACAATGATGGCCAATAGAATCCACACTGCAAGATCTTTGCAGCAGTTTTCTTGGCACTGAAATGGCCTCCACATGCTTGGTCATGACAGAAAGATATCACATCTTTCTGTTCAGTGTTGGGGACACATCTCCTAATGATTTGGTCTGGACAGTACTTAAACAAATATGGGTCATCCCAGAGGAAATGTTTGACTTCAGCCAGGAATTTAGAGCGGTCTTGTCTCGACCAACGTGAGGGCATCCTACCTGTAGCGAGGTAGTTAACAATATCAGCAAACCAAGGAAGGTCTGAGATAGACATCAGCTGTTCATCTGGGAATGATTCTCTAATCAGCTCACAATCATCAATAGACTCTAAAGTTAATCTGGACAAATGATCAGCAACCACATTCTCACAACCTTTCTTATCACGGATTTCAAGATCGAATTCCTGTAATAAGAGTATCCATCGAATAAGGCGAGCTTTAGCATCCTTCTTGGAAAGAAGATACTTCAAAGCCGCATGGTCAGTGTATATGATGATCTTAGATCCTATGAGATAAGATCTAAACTTGTCTAATGCGAAAACGACAGCAAGCAATTCCTTCTCGGTAGTTGTGTAATTGAGTTGAGTATCATTAAGGGTTTTGCTAGCGTAGTATATCACGTATGGTAGTCTATCAACACGCTGTCCTAAAACAGCACCAACAGCATAATCAGAGGCATCACACATGAGTTCAAACGGTAGTTCCCAGTTGGGTGGTCGGACTATAGGAGCGGCGGTGAGAAGAGTTTTTAATTCCTCCCAAGCTTTTACACAAGCATCATCGAAATTGAAGGTAACATCTTTGGCGAGTAGACTACACAGAGGTCTTGAGATTTTGCTAAAGTCTTTGATGAATCGCCGGTAAAAACCAGCATGACCTAAAAATGATCGAATTTCCCTCACAGAGCGGGGCTTTGGTAAATGTCGGATGAGGTCTACTTTAGCTTTATCTACTTCAATGCCTTTTTCCGAGATGATGTGTCCTAGAACTATTCCTGAATTCACCATAAAATGGCACTTTTCCCAATTTAGAACAAGGTTCCTTTTCTTACATCTGGACAGCACAAGGGTAAGATGTCTTAAACATTTATCAAACGAAGAACCGAACACGGAGAAATCATCCATAAAGATCTCGAGAAAACTATCTATCATGTCAGAAAAAATGCTCATCATGCAACGCTGAAAAGTAGCAGGTGCATTACACAACCCGAAGGGCATACGTCTATAAGCAAACGTCCCAAATGGACACGTGAATGTAGTTTTTTCCTGATCTTCCGGAGCAATGTGAATTTGGTTATAACCGGAAAAGCCATCTAGAAAACAGTAGTGACTGTGTCCAGACACACGTTCTAGCATTTGGTCAATGAAAGGGAGCGGGAAGTGATCCTTCCTTGTTACTATGTTCAACTTCCTGTAGGCGATGCATACTCGCCATCCTGTGGTTGTACGAGTAGGGACTAATTCATTCTTGTCGTTCTGAACTACAGTAATGCCTGACTTCTTAGGTACAACCTGAATGGGACTGACCCATTTTCTATCAGGTATTGGGTATATGATACCCGCATCAAGTAGTTTCAGGATTTCTCCTTTGACTACATCTCTCATGTTAGGATTAAGTCTCCTTTGCATTTCCCTAGATGGTTTGGCATTCTCTTCGAGATTAATGTGGTGCATGCAAATGGTGGGGCTAATTCCTTTGAGGTCTGAGATGGTCCATCCTAAGGCCTCTTTGTGTTCCTTAAGTACTTCTAAGAGCTTAATTTCTTGTTCCGTGTCTAAACATGATGAAATAATGACAGGTAAAGTATCAGAAGAACCTAGGAATGCGTACTTCAATGTACTAGGCAATGTTTTCAATTCAAGCTTGGGTGGCTCAACAATGGATGGAATAAGCTTGGAATCAGAGAGTAAGGGTGGTTCCACTTCATATTTCCTTTCAGTGATGTCCATTTGAGGTACAGATTCGAGCAGAGATATGACGTCACTACAGTATGCATCATCATAGGAATCTGAGTTAAAGTTCTCCATACATGCTTGAAAGGGGTCGACGGATAGAATGTTAGTCAACGAATCTTGTATTAATCCTTCAATCATATTAACTTCATGCACATCATCATCATCAAGATTCACAGGTTGTTGACTAATATCGAACACATTCAATTCTACCGTCATGTTGCCAAAAGACAGTTTCAACACTCCATTACGACAATTAATGATTGTGTTGGACGTAGCCAAGAAAGGACGTCCTAAGATGACAGGAATGTGACAGTCTGGGTTTTGTACAGGTTGAGTGTCTAAGACAATGAAGTCTACGGGAAAATAGAATTTGTCAACCTTGATCAAAACGTCTTCGACCACTCCACGAGGAATCTTGACAGATCGGTCTGCCAGTTGTAGAGTGATAGATGTTGGCTTCAACTCCCCAAGACCTAACTGCTCAT
>NC_039364.1:144926207-144945983 GCF_003573695.1 Papaver somniferum
TCTTTTCGCTTTGTCTTTGCATCCAAATTTTTAATGGATCACCAAAACCTTTGGAAACTCCTTTTTTCTTTCGCTCCAAATTCCAAAATTTGTAGTGAAAAGACAAATACCCAACAACGTAAAATAAAACAAATAAAATTAAAAAAAAAACAACAAAAAAATCTAAAAAGTTAAATCTAAAATTCTAAACCTAAAGACAAGTCCGCGTCGGTGGCCCCAAAATTTGATGTAGTTTCCAATAATGTTGTAGTAGTATGATTCGTTCAACACTTGTGAAAGCAGATTCTAGACTTAATTTTCAAACTAAAAATATAGGAAACTTAAATAACTAGGTGATGTGAATATTATGGAGAAACTGGGGCTAGGATTCCACCATTCATCAATGATTATGTGGTTCAAAATTAATTAGTATCATGTAATTTATACAATTTATTCGATTCTAAATTATTGCCAAAATCAGATTCCCAAAATATCAAATGTTAGTCGCAAGTATAGCATCAAGAGTCTAAAAATAAGCATGCATCAACAAGAGAAAACACATTTTGAAAAATCGGGGGTCTAACAACCACACTCAATATTTTGTTTAGGCAATTTGTATGGACGAACTCCAATATAATTTCCAAGAGAATCAACTAGACAATCAGACTCAATCAATGTAAATATATCCAAGAGTTATATCTCCGTTTCTCAATGTAATCAGCAAATCAAACGGATCGAATCCGTGAGCCTGATTATTATGAGAAAAAACTTGAACGGTTGATTGAAATACGCACAACATGTGATATTTCAATTATATAAAAAACATAATACGGACAAAGAAATAACACAGACACCATAAATTTTGTTAACGAGGAAACCGCAAATGCAGAAAAACCCCGGGACCTAGTCCAGATTTGAACACCACACTGTAATAAGCCGCTACAGACATTAGCCTACTGCAAGTTAACTTCAAACTAGAATGTAGTTGAGACCTAACCAATCTCACACTGATCAAGGTACAGTCGCGTTCCTTACGTATCTGAATCCCAGCAGGACTCTACGCACTTGATTCCCTTAGCTGATCCCACAACTAAGAGTTTCTACGACCCAAAGTCGAAAACTTGATAAACAAATCTGTCTCCCACAAAAATACCTACGAGTTTTTGTTCCGTATTTTGACAAATAAAGGTGAACAGGAACCAATTGATACACCAGACTTATATTCTCGAAGAACAACCTAGTAGTATCAATCATTTCACAATAATCTTAAGCGTATGGTAGCGAAACAAGATATTGTGGAATCACAAACGATGGGGCGAAGATGTTTGTGACTACTTTTTATCTTTCCTATCAGAGATTAAATCTCGAGCAAATCTTAGAGAAGATAGTACTCAATACGATAGAACAAAGCAATATCAGAACACGTAACTACAGAGAAAATAGTTGGGTCTGGATTCACAATCCCAATGAAGTCTTTAAGTCGTTAAACTATAATGGTTTTAGGAAAAACCTATATATAGTCTTCAAATCATGGTTTGCAATCAATGTTACCTTGGTAACAAAGCATTCAATATTCACAGTTAGATGAAAACCTGATTAGACTCAAGCTAATATCTTTCAACAGTTAGATCGAACTTAGCTTGTTACACATAAATGAAAAAGTGACTTCATTTAGATATGGGTAACCGAACCTAAACGTGTACACCTTGTTGGATCAACAATAGTTAACCGAAGTTAGCCATATGAACAATTTCATATTAACCTTGTTCATCTTAGCACAACTAGTTCAAATGACTCAAATAAAACTAGTTATAGAGTTGTTCAATTGTTTATATTATCATAGAAGTATACAATGCACAACTGAAGCAAAATTGATTTTGATTAATTTGAATAAGTTCACGAACATTATAGCCACGGTTTTCAAAAGATTTTATTCCTTGTTTTATAAATGTATTAGTTCATGAAAAAACCGACTTTCGAGCATAACCCACTCAAGTATGCAAACAGGTACGCATACCTAAGTTGTCGTACTTGGTCCGGGCTCCCCAGTATGCGAACGCGTATGCATACTGTCGTACATGACCAAACTCTGTTGAATTTCCGGACTTGAACTGTTACGCATGTATGCATACGGGTATTCATACTAAGTTCCCGAACTTCAACTAAAAAATTACCAGTACGCATATGGGTATGCATACTATGGTTCCCGGACTTGGAATAACTTGCAACAGTTAGCATACAAGTACGCATATTGTGCTATATCCAATCATGCTTAATTGTTCTAAACTCCCATTTCAATCATTGAAACTGAAAAGGAGAGGGTACCCAAACATACCTCAATCTAAAACTTTTCCTACCTATAAATCCTTTCTCTGAAAGTGATTGTCTATGGACTGAGTCGAGACAATACAACTAATCGGTTCACACTTCGTGTGATCGTCTATGGATACGAGATCAAGACAATACAACAACGAAGTATGTTTACTTGATAAAAAGGTTCGGACTTAACCAAACACAATAGGATTCACTTATCAAGTAAATAGGAATTAACGTTTGTGTGATTTACTTTAAATTATAATAAAGACAATTATAATTGCGGAAAATAAAAGTAAATGACGCAGCGAGATTTTTTTAACAAGGAAAACCGCAAATGCGGAAAAACCCCGGGACCTAGTCCAGAATTGAATACTCTCAGGATTAAGCCGCTACACAAAATTACACCAACTTCGTATAGTTGACACCTAGAAATTAAACCTATAGTTCACCTAGTTCTGTCCGTGTTCCCACGCCTCCAACTTATGAATAAGTCACGTGCTTGGATCAATTCCTTTGGTTCGTATTCCAAACAGTAAAGGAACAACAAATCTGTTTGGTATCAACTCTCTTCAACCAAGTGATATAGTCGGACAAAGGATCTTTTGTTTATCTTAACATAAACTTCTTCGTCAGGTCCTTAGATCTATCTTATATTCAATTACCAAAGTAATCATTAATATTTTGCAATCAACACTCTTAATCCAGAGAATTGTATTAATGTCGATCAACTCAATTAATCAATCCAATTATATCACAAGGATAAAACCGATTATTAATTGGATCCTATTTTTACGGAAACAAGTATTGTGCACACCAAAGATTATGAACTCACAAATCATAAATCTTCAATATCTTCTTCGTCTTCAAATCTTCTTAGATCTTCAATAAATACCTGCACACAATCACTTGAATCTCTTGTGATCAATCACGCACATAACGGAGTCTGTTAACAATGGATTATCACAATATCGTCTTTAGAACTAACAACAGTCTAAAGATCCCTGTCGAAACTCTGAACTAGTTTGAGTGAATCTTATATCAGAAGAGAAGATTCTCAAGCAAAAACAAACTAGGTGCAATCAATCTCAACCACCGTTAGTCAACAAATCAATGAAAACAAAAGATAAACCGCAATTCTCTAGTTTCACACCAACGGTACTGACTAGAGCTTCTCAACCCCAAAGAAGACTTTAAACCGAGCGGTCGTAAGAGATTTCGCCTAATTAGGTTACTCTCCTCTCCGAATAGGCGGCTTCACCAGTAGCAGCACAACAAGAGGTAGTTTGCTGTTACGAAGGATTAGTTTGATGGAAATGCAAACTTCAGTATTTATAGACCAGGAAGTTTGGACACCAAGGAATTTCAAAAACCGAAAATATTCTCAAGATATTGATTAAATCACAAATTCGGTTTCCATAATTCCTGGAAATGCTCTGTCCAAAAATAATGATCGAAATGTCTCAGAAAATCTTTAATTAGTAAATGCACATTACTAATTCTTATTTTCCTAAAAATGAAATTAATAACCTTAATTAAAAGATTCTTAACTTATTTATGTTTCGATCATGTGATTCTCTTCCCTTAGCTATTAAGGAATAACTTTGAATAATTAAATAATAAACATTCACAACACGTGTTCAAAGTATGTCGACATCCTAACTTTGTAAGTTCTATTTCATACTTACCACCTTGAAACCGATTTGCCACACTTACAAACAAGTTTAGAATTGGTTCATCTGACTTTCAAGAACTATACGATTGATCAAATAACATTCAATCACAATCATAGGTTTAACGGTTCTACCAAAACAAGTTTCGGTTCTACCTCCATGTGAGTACTGTGCATAGTCACACTAGCTTTCCAAAATTCGGTTGACTAGGTACTAGGATCTGTTCCCCACATATATATGGTATCTAACTTGAATGTGTTGCACATGTCCATAGGATCGGTTCCCCTTTGCCTAAAAACGTCTTGCACATGTCCATAGGATCGGTTCCCCTTTCTGCTATAAACAACACGTCATACAAGGATCGGTTCCCCTTTGTGATGTACTGCACCTCTTACTAGGATCGGTTCCACTTTTCCCAGTTTTCGTCATACATAAAATCACAAACCCGATCATACCATCTCAGGTGATTACTTAAGATCGATTTCACTAATAAAAGTCATACCAATACATAAGTCAGGCCTTTGTGAATAGTTTTACCAAAAACACAAACAAGTTGTGAGCGGTTATACTCAATCACACATATTGGTTGTTCATAAGATAATCAATGAATAACAAAACCAATAACACCTGGAATTTTCCTTTTCGGTTCACAAACAAGTTTATGAACTTACTTCCTTAGAACACATGTAAACATTGTTCCCTATGATGAAATCCTTACCTCATAACCATACATAATCACAATAACATTCAAATGATTATGGCAATGTCTTATCTACAAAGTTTAATGGTTAAGCAATAAACCTCGCATTGTATTCCTTAATACTATGCCTATCTAGAGTTCAAATATGCTTCGCAGTTTTGCTTTCAATATGCACGACTTGATAGATACGTTAGGGAATGAAACAGTTCAAGACAAATGTCACTAACCTCAAGTGGAAGGATGATTGTTGTCATTGTGGCTCCTTGTTTCTTCACTTCTTCAAGTCTTCGCAATACTTGTAATGTCTCATATCCTAATACTTTCAAGCTAACCTATACGAAGTTGACTCTAGTACATAATAAAGCGACTCTTAACATGAGTATTGATTCACTAAAATATGACAACCAAACTTGACATACCAACGCTTGGTGGGTTCAACCGAGCTATGCTCTAACAATCTCCTCCTTTCTCAATTTTAGTGACAAAACTCTTACATCATATGGATAAAAAAATTACAAGAATTCATTACACATACGCTTGATTCCCGAATTCAACAGCACAGTAAACTGCATAAATTCAATCCTCAAAAATATCGTTGTTGACATTATAATAACAAATATAAAGAGTATTAGCTTTGTTGAACCGCACGTCTTTGTGATACCAATAATATGACATGTTACTCCCCCTTAGTCTGTGCTTTCACTCTTTCGTTTAGATTAAATGTTAAAGCACCAATGTTCTTTTCCTTAGAGATACCAATAAATATAAAATCAATGCCACTATCACTTGTTTACTCCACATATTTCTCCCTCTTTTTGTCACAAAATGACAAAGAAACGAAAAAATAAAGGACAACACGAAAAGAATCTTAGAAATCTCAAAATAGACTTGCAACTGATGAGCGATTAATTATTATATATTTACTACCCAAAATATATATTGTTGGTGCTTATTTTGGTATTTATTGTGTTTTTGTAGGTAAATGAATAAAATGGGCTCTTCCAAGAAAATCGGCTAAACCTAGGATTCCAAGAAGAAAATATGGACTACGGAGTACAGGGGTCGTGGATACTTTTGGATTTAAATGGGATAGGCCCAATTTAAGTTAGTGAAGGAGATGATGGTATGAAGTTGGTTTAAGTAATTAACATGCTCGGGCATTTTGGTCTCGTGGATTTTAGGATGAAGGACTTGGTGATTAGTTCTCGAAGGATTTAGGAGATATCACGTAAAATGAAAAATCCTACTCAATAATTAATGTACGAGGTATGTCGACATGATGGAGGAAAAAAGGAAACTAAATATCTTTTGCAACTAAAGAAGATTGATTTTGAGCATAATATATACTTCACCACATTAATACATGACATCTGTTTTGGAATTGAGATAATGACAAAATGAGTACTTACCTCGTACATAAGATCAGTATGTGCTCATATAATATTTTCTTTCCCATGAAAAGAAAAGAAAGTGGTCGTACATGTGGCGAGTCTTTATTAGGTGATATTGTGTATTCTTAGACAAGTGGCACACTCCCATTGGACATGACATGTGGAAGATAATTAAAAGAGGAAGGTTAGATTTTATTGAAATCTATATATTGATGTCGAGAACAGGAAACCAGGGGAGTTATTGGAGAGCCGGTGAGCCGGTAGCCAGTTTCAGAATTTTATTTTATTTCTTCTATTTATTTTTCTTTATAATAATGAGGAACTAGAATCACATGCTGGGATTATGGAGGAATCGTTGTTCCAATAATAAAGTGGTATTTTCTTATTAATTGATTATTGCAATTTCTTTATGATTATTTGCACTGAACTATAATTGATTATAATATTTTGATTAATTAGTTGTGTTCTCTCTTGATGGTGCATGCTTAGCTTAGAGCTCTTGATGTTCCATACTTGCGATTAACAATTAATATTTTGGAAATCTAATATTGGCAATATCTTAGAATCAAATTGAACGTATGAATTGCATAAATATTATTGTTAACTAAATCACTTGAAAATTTTTCAATGGTGGAATCCATAGTATCAGTTCTTTCAATAATCTTAAATCAATCTTCACAAGTCCGAGAGAACGACAACCTTCTTACCACTATAGAAAATTCGATTAATTTTTGGCGCCGCCGACACGGATTTGTTTTTAGGTTTATTTTATTTGTTCTTTTTTACGCGTTTTGGTATTTTTGTTTGCTTTTAGATTTGGAGCTTATCTAAAGGAAAAGAGAAAGTGCTGAAAAGAAAGGAAAAGACCAAAAAGGAAAGAAAAGAGAAATCCAAAAGGAGTGAAGAAGAAGATTTTGTAAATAATTTTATTTTTGTTTTTTTTTAGAAACTGTAATTAAGGTTTTTATTTTTGTAATATTTTATTTTTGGACATTTTTTTTCTTTTCTTTTGGACATTGAACATTGGACTTTATTTTTAAAACCCTACGGAAGGGTAGTTTTAAATAAACTGTTTGCAGAGAAGGACGGCGATTATGATATCGCCTCGGCCCCTCGGGTTCGTACATGACATAGGAGTCGTGGCCCGTGTCGACTTCGACGGTTCATCCCCCGCCTGGAACGGGAGGTTAGAATTCTAAACACCGGCGAATCCCCTGTCACGGGTTTACTGGATGATTTCGTATGCATATATGTTAAGGACCTGAAATCGGATTTAATTTTTTAGTAAAGGGAAAGGCCTGGCCAAATCAAGATAAGGACTCGTATTTCATCACCGTTTCCTTCTTGCCCGCCTTAGGAACACGTAATCTACACGAACCTAAGCCTTAAAATTTGGACTAGAACGATACCGATAGGGTAACAAGCTTGTTAGGAAAGTTGTTCGGAAAATATTGGTTACTCTTTTGAGCATACTTTGAAGTTCATGATGGTTTTTGTGAGTTGAATACTCCGCCTTGTAACGCTGGTGAGGACTTGGGTATCAAAGCTCCACTGAGCTTCCCTCGTCTCTATTCAACTTACTTTAACTCGGATTGATTCCAGAGAGGTTTGCTCAGATTGTAACGAATTCCTTTTCGAAAAGATAAAAGTTGGTCTAGAAACAATCTAAGGGAGCCTTCATGCTTTTTATTTGCTAGATAAAATAGGCTTGTTGTGGTCGAGTCAGCCTTCTTTGTGTTTGTTTAGAATTCCCTTGCAGTTAGGATATCGAACTGGTATAGCCAATACAATGGTTAGTCGACTAACCAACATGAACATTATTCTTTTTATGACCATAGTGTGAATAGTGGTTGGGAACACCAAACTTTTGAAGGTTATGGCTCATACCATGGTGAGCCCAATTACTATTCACATGAATACCGGCCATACGAGCAAAATTCCTATAATTCCTCTTCTCTAGATGAGGTACGTAAGATACTTGAGTCAACGCGTAAGTTACATGAGTCGACACATAAGTCAGCGGACACATATGACTCAGTTATAGACGAAAGAACTGTAACAATGAGTGAACCTTCTTTAGAAGATAACCTCAGGAAGTTAGCTGAGTCAACATGTAAGTTAACCGAGTCAACACGTGAGTTTGTCGAGTCAACACGTAGGCTTGAGTTAGAGACGGAAGAAAGAATTGCTCGAATTGCACTGAATTGTCAATACATTGCTTCAAAAATCAACCTTGAAAGTGAGGAAATTTTTTATTTAAATAATCAAGATGACAAGGATAGAATTGGAAGCAATACTTTAGATGAGGTTCAACCATTTTACTGTTAATATGATTATGACGAGGACAGTGCTGATGAAGAATCTGAAATATTTAGGCATAGTGATCAGGAATTTGTTACTCCAACTGGTCTTTATAATGATAATATTATTTCTAGTTTAAATACAAATAATTTTAATAATTATTCACCTATTCAAAAGGACGAGGATTTTACTAAAGATAAGACTTCCTTAGATGATGTAGTATTTCCTTTTGCTTACGAAGGCGATGATAGTTTAGAGGAGAGGGTTTATCCTGAGAATATTGTTTTCGAGTCTAGCGATTTAGAAATATTAGTCTTAGAAAAACAAAATGAAATCGTAGAGATGAGTGAGGATGTACCTGACTTAGAAGAATCAATTGACCATTTTCAGGAATCTGATGACCTTGAAACTAGGGAAGTAGTGACTAGTCTTTATAGAGACACTGAAAACTCTAAGTTCGGGGGTGATTTTTATTCTCCATGTGCTTTAACTCTTACAAAGGTCCCTCACTTGGAACTTAACATATATGCCTCAACCATTTTACAAGATTATCTTCATACACGTTTTCCTAAACCTAATGATGTCCAAAAAGAAGTTCAGTTGTTAGAAACCCATCCTCTGGTTGATGTGGTTAACCCAGGCTACGATACCTCGATTGACTTTGTTTTCCCACCAAAAATTTTTCTCCAATTGTAGGAACTTATGAAATTCAAATGTGTCAGATATTAAGTTTCGAGACTAAACCTAATTACTTTAGGAGATTAGGTTCGAAATATTTGTTTAAGGAAGACCACCACTCTCTTTGTGGTCAGTTGTGTAAGTCAAATTTGATTGACTTTAAGGATCCACAATTATTTAAGTTATTATTATGTGCTTCTTAGTTTTTATTTGAGTTTTTCCAGACTCTAGAACCTGAACATTCGGATCTAACTTTTGAGGAAATGCAACCCAGGAAAATATGTCATCTGGACCCAGTTATAGAACCTGAACCTGAACCACATCTAGATGTAATTGTCTTAAACAGGAAAATAGACAAGGGTGTGCTTTATTTGTTAACTTTCTTGGCATGGTGCAGATTTCTTTTACTTGTGATAGCTCTATTTGGTTTTGGTGATCCGCAGTTATTGCGGATATTACTTTATGATTCTATAAGGTGACTAATCCTTTCTTAGTCTGGCTGAAGACTTTAAACTTAGTACTTCTTGGGAGGTAACTCATGCTCTTGCAACACGGTAATATCTTTCCTTAACTCTTTTGCTTCGAGTGGTAACAGTTTCTCCTTGTTCATGCTTTTAATTTTATCTTTAGAACATTGAGGACAATGTTAGATTTAAGTTTGGGGGTCTGGGAGAAACTTTTAGTTGCAATAAATAAACTCCAGAGCCTAGAAATTTATGCTTATTAAGGTTGGCACTAACAGATCTAAGTGGATGGGAACATCTTGGTTGTAGGAGTTGAAGAACCAATCTGATTAGATGGAAACATCTAAAGAGTCTATTCATAAAAGCACAGAGCTCAGGTGTTATAATTTTAAAAAAAAAACATGGTAGTTTCGCCATATCTCGTTGAATCCTAATCCTTCTGTTTTTATTTTTTTAAAATGATTTGGTGGGGCACACGATTCAAGTTTTTACCATTGCTAGGGTGAAATAGAGTGATTGAGATACCAAAAAAAAAAAACTTGAGACTAGACCATCAGACCAACCGGAATAAATTCAATAAAGGCGACCACTGGTGCCCTTGTATATGCCATTTGTGTTGACCTAGAGTTCGGTTTATCGACCACTGGTCCCCTTGTATATGCCAGTTGTGTTGATATTAGTAAGACTGGCATCTCAGTCCATTAGGATAGGTTCATCTTGGCAGAGGCCTTCAGACAGATATTGGAAACACCGTTCACTTTAAACCATCTATTTTTTCTCTTTATCCATCTTCTTAATCTTTCCATGTGATTCGTAGACCCCGGTTATGATGTCCAGAAACTATCTGAGTAGAGCTCTGTCACTTATATATGAATTTTAGTATGCTAAGTGCAAACTCGTGTACAACAATTGGAATTTCGCATCAGGGTACTTCCTCCTGTAGTCAATGAGAGTATGCCAACCAAGGAGATTCTTTAGTGCCTTTCAAGGTTCTGCGTAGATAGCTAGGGTATGGAGTAAAAGTTTTGTGGGTACACCTCTGGTAAACCCTCCCGAGACTATGACTCGGTCACTAGGGCCACCTAGTGAGTTTTTATTTTCTAGAATAAATTTGCTCGATGACTAGCAAAATATAAGTTTAGGGGTGTGATGAGCGATTAATTCTTACATATTTACCACCCAGAATATATATTGTTGGTGCTTATTTTGGTATTTATTGTGTTTTTGTAGGTAAATGAATAAAATAGGCTCTTCTAAGAAAATCGGCTAAACCTAGGATTCCAAGAAGAAAATATGGACTACGGAGTACAAGGGTCGTGGATACTTTTGGATCTAAATGGGATAGGACCAATTTAAGTTAGTGAAGGATATGATGGGCTAAAGTTGGTTTAAGAAATTAACATGCTCGAGCATTTTGGTCTTGTGGATTTTAGGATGAAGGACTTGGTGATTAGTTCTCGAAGGATTTAGGAGATATCACGTAAAATGAAAAATACTACTCAATAATTAATGTACGAGGTATGTCGACATGGTGGAGGAAGAAAGGAAACTAAATATCTTTTGCAACTAAAGAAGATTGATTTTGAGCATAATATATACTTCACCACATTAATACATGACATCTGTTTTGGAATTGAGATAATGACAAAATGGTACTTACCTCGTACATAAGATCAGTATGTGCTCATATAATATTTTCTTTCCCATGAAAAGAAAAGCAAGTGGTCGGACATGTGGCGATTCTTTATTAGGTGATATTGTGTATTCTTAGACAAGTGGCACACTCCCCTTGGACATGACATGTGGAAGAGAATTAAAAGAGGAAGGTTAGATTTTGTTGAAATCTATATATTAATGTCGAGAACAGGAAACCAGGGGAGTTATTGGAGAGCCGGTGAGCCGGTAGCCAGTTTCACAATTTTATTTTATTTATTTTATTTATTTTTCTTTATAATAATGAGGAACTAGAATCACATGTTGGGATTATAGAGGAAGCGTTGTTCTAATAATAAAGTGGTATTTTCTTATTAATTTATTATTGTAATTTCTTTATGATTATTTGCACTGAACTATAATTGATTATAATATTTTGATTAATTAGTTGTGTTCTCTCTTGATGGTGCATGGTTAGCTTAGAGCTCTTGATGTTCCATACTTGCGATTAACAATTAATATTTTGGAAATCTAATATTGGTAATATCTTAGAATCAAATTGAACGTATGAATTGCATAAATATTATTGTTAACTGAATCACTTAAAAATTGGTCAATGGTGGAATCCATAGTCTCAGTTCTTTCCATAATATTAAATCTTAAATCAATCTTCACAAGTCCGAGAGAACGACAAACTTCTTACCACTATATAAAATTCTATCAACAACCTATATAGTTAGGCACGAGGGTTCCACACACCATGTTCTGATAACCAATATCAAAACCGAAACTACAAGTAGTTTTATTTTGATATGTTATCAATGAAACAATTGTCCGAAACAATTTTTCCACTTTAGTTAGCAAACCAAAAATCAACTAAGCACCTTAATTCCTTTTCTAAACCGATTGTACAAAAACAATCGCTTATTCGATAAGACCAAAATAAACATAACTCTATTTTTCTCATCAGGTTCTAATTATCCATAAACTTAAACCTTTCAATTTTAAACAAGACAAGTACTAGGTTAGTTAACTAGCATTTCTTGTTAAGGCATTCGATTATACTTGAATAACCGAAAACTCACTTCGATAATTCTAACTAAGATCAGAATTAACTTAGTTTCTCTTATCCGGAATCGAATTGGACTAAACAACTCATCCCGTAAACCTTTTATTTCGTTAAGCCATAAATAATTCATACAAACCAAATAAATCAACTTGCATAATTATTCACCTCAACCGGAAACAATTTAAACAACATAGACATTAAAGCACCACAATTGCACCAAAATTTTGTAAGCCTAAACAATTGATATCACACAATAAAGCAAGATAGCAATAGTTTTTCTTAATCAGGACCAATTGAATCACACATACATCCATACAAACATAATGGAATAAACATCAATTATACCGAAATTTTGTTAAGAAAAAGCAATAAATATATATGAAATAAATTCAGGTTTTTATTAAACAGGAAAACAATTAACTAACAAGATTGTTACCTCAAATTTTGCATCCACTTCTCCAATAAGTTTGCATCTTCGTCCAGGGAGAATTGATATCGAAATATCATCATGTTGTCATCCTTATGCAAAAACAAAAGAATAACAACAACCAACCTTTACCAGAGAAAGGTTGAAAACCGGTTTTAACAATTGCAAGCAAAAGTTGAAAACCGTTGAAACACATATGCTTTTATGCTAAACCAAAACCGATTCAACATATTGTGACTTTTTCACATATTGTTTATATCAGAACCCCTCATGATTCTTTCATAAAGCCTACCAACATCGGCTAGAACTTAATCCTGCTAAATCAAAAAGTCACCCAAACCACAAGGGTTCACAACATCATGAGATCGAATATCAAGGTAATAAAACCGAAATCAAACATCCCATAAACACAAATGCAATACACCATAAATATTCAATAAAGAATCAAGTATTGCATTTACCTATATCTTGTAAGGAATCGAATTGCGAAAACAATACAAAAAGAATGAGGTCATTCCGAGTTCGGACGAAGAAGTTATGGGCAAAACAGTTTTACACTTCTTCGTATGGGGACCTCTCACTAGGATCGGTTCCCCATATTGCACCTATCACTAGGATCGGTACCCCAAGTGTTACTTGTGACGAATCACAACACTAAACTATTTTTGAAATATTTTTCATATGATGTCCAAATTCAGTGATTTTTGGCTCGTTTTAACCTTAAAAACAAGAGAATATGATCAGTAAATATCAACATCATAAACTCACAATTACCGTTCCTATCAAAACCTCAAATATAGATAGAGAAAGTATGAGTATAGAAGAAAATAAATCTCCCTAAAGATGTTTATTAGTCATATAATAATCGAGAGATCATGTGCTCATTTTTTCATGTGCTTCCTCACCTTTAAAAATATTGAGCACTAAGTTGAGCATGCACATTCTAACACAACTAGGTTGTGTTGAGTTGATCCTTGTCTTGTACGTCACGAGTGACTAAGACTGAATCGTCATTCTTGACCTCTGCTTGTTTTTTTTTTCTCTTGTTCCATCTCTTGTTTTTCTTCTCTGGCTTGTGATGAAGAGTGCCATTATCACAACGTCCACTAGTACAAGAGAATTCATACATGATGTCTCTCTTTAGTCTTTCAAGAAAACTCTTGTAATTATTGTCATCAACAATTAGCAGTTGAGAGTCATTCTTGTGACTAGCTTTTGGTCCCTTCTTGGCTATAGAGGACTTCGGGACCCATTTATAGTTGGGTTTCGCAGGAGCAGCCTTCTCCTTCACACCATTAGGATCATTGTCCTTTTGAATATTTTGCGAAACACCCTTTCTCCAATTTGGAACATCAGATCTTGTCTTTGCATTTACAAAGTTATCTCTCTTTTTATATTCAGGTCTT
Organism: Papaver somniferum; assembly: GCF_003573695.1. Taxonomy (NCBI): domain Eukaryota; kingdom Viridiplantae; phylum Streptophyta; class Magnoliopsida; order Ranunculales; family Papaveraceae; genus Papaver; species Papaver somniferum. The sequence continues at coordinate 144,940,262 of NC_039364.1, forward strand.
TTATGAGATGACCTTGTCGAGTGATATGCAAAATTTGAACTATCATTTTAATAATTATTTTTCCTAAACTTAGGACAATAACGATCTGAGTTCTTATGAGGAGAAAACTGAGCCAATTCGTTTGATACAAAAGAAAGTGCATCTTGCATCTTACGAACTTTGCATCCCCATTGCAAGTGTCCTTTATTACCACAATAATAATACTGCTTAGTATAAATATACGAATTATGAGTTTTAATGTTACCTTTTTGTGGATCCTCTTGCATTGGAGCTTGACGAGTTTTCTTCTTCTTCTTCTTCTTCTTCTTATCTTTGTTCAACGTTGTTTCTTTCTTGACATTAGCAGAAATGCCCTCTTTGATTACTGCTGGTTGAACACAATTTTTAGGCTTGACAAACTTTTCTTATTTACAAGAAATATGAGCATCTTTGTCATCAGTGGAAGCCTCTGGTTGAGAAGAATTTTTAGCTTTAACAAATTTTACCTCTTTGATAATATTTGAAGCATTTATTCCCTTATAGCCCAATCCTCGTGTATCACGATGATTTCTACTTGCTTCTAGCATTGAATTTATATTTGTTTGATCTTTCATTGGATTTTTTCAGTTCCAAATTTTTTTCTTCCAACGTCTTGATTTTATCAAGAGCACCAGCTAGATCAGCCTCAAGGCGTTTTTCTCGTGAGAGATATTCACCTTCCTTCTTTTTCAAGTGAGAGAGACCAGCAATTACTTTATCTTTAAGATACTGCAATTGTTGTGAGTTTTTTTCTTTCTGCAAGTTATGCTCTTCATTGAGATTTTTAAACTTTAAAGTTAAATCTCGTTTTCTTTCAAGTGCTGAAAGAAGATCATTAGAAAAATAAGAAACTTTTTGCTCAATTCCTTTAGTTAAGATGTTTCTACACTTGATCTTTCATCAGAAATCTCAAGTATAGAACTCAAATATATCTCGTTAGGGACATCATCAATAGAGCAACCTGAAATTGAAGAACTATCTCCTTTAGAGCACATATCTTGTGACACGTTAACTGGGTCTTTCTTTAGTTTTCTCTCTCGCTTAACTCTACTTTAAATCATGTATTATAGGTTGGATCGCATCAAACACAGAGTGTTAGATATTTTCGTGTTTGCCTGCTCTGATACCAATTGAAAAGACGAGGGTACCAAAATATACCTCAATCTAAAACTTTTCCTACCTATAAGTCCTTTCTCCGAAAGTGATTGCCTATGGACTAAGTCGAAACAATGCAACTAATCGGTTCACACTTCGTGTGATCGTCTATGGATACGAGATCGAGAAAATACAACAACGAGGTACGTTTACTTGATAAAAAGGTTCGGACTTAACCAAACACAATAGGATTCACTTATCAAGTAAATAGGAATTAACGTTTGTGTGATTTACTTTAATTATAATAAAACAATTATAAAGCGGAAAATAAAAGTAAATGACACAGCAAGATTTTGTTAACGAGGAAAACTGCAAATGCAGAAAAACCCCGGGACCCTGTCCAGAATTGAATACTCTTAGGATTAAGTCGCTACACAAAATTACACCAACTTCGTATAGTTGAGACCAAGCAACTAAACCTATAGTTCACCTAGTTCCGTTTGTATTCCCACGCCTCCAACTTATAAATAAGTCACATACTTGGATCAATTCCTTTGGTTCGTATTCCAAACAGTAAAGGAACAACAAATCTGTTTGGTATCAACTCTCTTCAACCAAGTGATATGAGTCGGACAAAGGCTCTTCTGTTTATCTTAACATAAACTTCTTCGTCAGGTCCTTAGATATATCTTATGTTCAATTACCAAAGTAATCGTTAATATTTTGCGATCAACACTCTTAATCCAAAGAATTGTGTTGATGTCGATCTACTCAATTAATCAATCCAACTCTATCAGAAGGATAAACCCGATTATTAATTGGATCCTCTTTTTACCGAAATAAGTATTGTGCACACCAAAGATTATGAACTCACAAATCAGAAATCTTCAATATCTTCTTCGTCTTCAAATCTTCTTAGATCTTCAATAAACACCTGCACACAATCACTTGAATCTCTTGTGATCAATCACGCACCGGAGTCTGTTAACAATGGATTATCACAATATCGTCTTTAAAACTAACAACAGTCTAAAGATCCCTGTCGAAACTCTGAACTAGTTTGAGTGAATCTTATATCAGAAGAGAAGATTCTCAAGCATAAATAAACTAGGTGAAATCAAATTTAAACCACCGTTAGTCAACAAATCAATGAAAACAAAAGATAAACCGCAATTATCTAGTTTCCCACCAATGGTACTGACTAGAGCTTCTCAATCCCAAAGAAGACTTTAAACCGAGCGGTCGTAAGAGATTTCGCCTAATTAGGTTACTCTCCTCTCCGAATAGGCGGCTTCACCAGTAGCAATACAACAAGTGGTAGTTTGCTGTTACGAAGGATTAGTTTGCTAGAAATGCAAACTTCAGTATTTATAGACTAGAAAGTTTGGACACCAAGGAATTTCCAAAATCGAAAATTTTCTCAAGATATTCATTAAATCACAAATTCTGTTTCCATAATTCTTGGAAATGCTCTATCTAGAAATAATGATCGAAATATCTCAGAAAATCTTTAATTAGTAAATGCACATTACTAATTTTTATTTTCCTAAAAATGAAATTAATAACCTTAATTAAAAGATTCTTAACTTATTTATGTTTCGATCATGGGATTCTCTTTCCTTAGCTATTAAGGAATAATTTTGAATAATTAAATAATAAACATTCACATCACGTGTTCAAAGTATGTCGACATCCTAATTTTGTAAGTTCTCTTTCATACTTACAACCTTGAAACCGATTTTCTACACTTCCAAACAAGTTTATAATTGGTTCATCTGACTTTCAAGAACTATGTGATTGATCAAATAACATTCAATCACAATCATGGGTTCAACGGTTCTACCAAAACAAGTTTCGGTTCTACCTCCATGTGAGTATTGTGCATAGTCACACTAGCCTTCCAAAATTCGGTTTACTAGGTACTAGAATCGGTTCCCCACATATATATGGTATCTAACTTGAATGTGTTGCACATGTCCATAGGATCGGCTCCCCTTTGCCTAAAAACGTGTTGCACATGTCCATTTGATCGGTTCCCCTTTCTACTATAAACCTGTTGCACCTCATACAAGTATCGGTTCCCCTTTGTGATGTACTGCACCTCTTACTAGGATCAGTTCGCCTTTCCCCAGTTTTGGTCAGACATAAAATCACAAACCCGATCATACCATCTCAGGTGATTACTTAAGATCGGTTTCACTAATAAAAATCATACCAATACATAAGGAAGGTCTTTGTAAATAGTTCTACCAAGAACACAAACAAGTTGTGAGCGGTTATACTCAATCACACATATTGGTTGTTCATAACATATGCAGTGAATAACAAAACCAATAACGCATGTCAATTTCCTTTTCGGTTCACAAACAAGTTTATAAACTTACTTCCTTAGATCACATGTAAGATATTGTTCCCTAGGATGAAATCCTCACCTCATACCCATACATAATCACAATAGCATTCAAATGATTATGGCGATGTCTTATTGTTTGAGGGTGAAAACGATTTCTGCTGATTTCGGTAATTTCGCGTGAGTGGGTGAGAAACGAGTCTAAACCCTAAACAATGTACTGCACGGGAGTACTTTAGATTCGAGAAATCAATCTGTACAAGTCCGGCCTAAACCAAAAAATGGCCATTACAGACTTGATTCGGTCACAAAGTGAAGGAGAAGGGTTGGTTTTGGGGAGGGAAGCGAAGAGAGTGTTGAGACCAGAATAGTTGATTCTGGAGGAGTAGTTGTTCGACGACTTGTATCAGAAAGTGGAAAGCTAACAGATGGGAAAGCTAACAAATGATTTCTGAGTGTTGTATGCTCCTGACCAAAACTTGTTGTTTGGTGGAAATAGGTGAGACCTATTTATACAAGTCGCAACGAAACGTACCCTGGTCTCATAAGAATTGGAATTTATGTATCCATAATGAAGGAAACGTTTCACCATTACTCCTTGTATTTACTAACCGCCTCATTCTTATGACACTTTCTCGTAAAAGGGCGTAGTGTACGCCGCACGTTGTAAACCGCCAAACCAATACCCTAATGAGCATCCCCCAGTTTGTGACATGTGTTGATGTCTCGAGTGTTTTCTTGGAAAACATGTAGCATGTTGTTGTTTTTTGGAAAGTTGAACTTGGGAGACTTGCCGGCTCGGTGGTGACCCTCGACAGTCGAGATTTTGCATCTTGAAAAGAAGGATATCCGTTGATTATTGCAACCCTTCGTTTGGCAGCCAGCGGCATGAAATCATGGCCGACATGGCTTTGGCATAGTTTAGGTGCGTCCAAGCTAGGATTTTGGCATAGTTTAGGTGCGGCCAAAAACTAGGGTTTGGCGCTGGGCCAAAGGTTGTCGCGCATTAGCTGACGACCTTGGACGACTAAGATCTGCATCTCACATGGAAGGGTGGTCGTTGATTGTTGCAACCCTTTGTTTTGGCAGCCAGCGGCATGAAGGAATGGCCGGCATGGCTTTGGCACAGTTTAGGCGTGGCCAAACCTGGATTTTGGCATAGTTTAGGCGCGGCCAAAAACTAGGGTTTTGGCATAGTTTGGGCACGGCCAAAATTAGGGCTTCACGTTGCGCCAAAGGTTGTCGCGCGTTAGCTGGCGACCCTCGACGGCTAAGATATGCATCTCAGAAGGAAGGGTGGTCGTTGATTGTTGCAACCCTTCGTTTTGGCAGCCAGCGGCATGAAGGAATGGTCGACATGGCTTTGGCACGGTTTAGGCGTGGCCAAACCTGGATTTTGGCATAGTTTAGGCGCGGCCAAAAACTAAGGTTTTGGCATAGTTTGGGCGCGGCCAAAATTAGGGCTTGGCGTTGGGCCAAAGGTTGCCACGCGTTAGCTGACGACCTTGGACGGCTAAGATCTGCATCTCAGATGGAAGGGTGGCCGTTGATTGTGGCAACCCTTCGTTTTGGCAGCCAGCGGCATGAAGGAATGGACGGCATGTCTTTGGAATGGCCAAACCTGGATTTAGCATAGTTTGGGCGCGTCCAAAAACTAGGGTTTTGGCATAGTTTGGGAGCGACCAAAATTAGGGTTTGGTGTTGGGCCAAAGGTTTCCGCGCGTTAGCTTGCGACCTTGGACGGCTAAGATCTGCATCTCAGAGGAAAGTGTGGCCGTTGATTTTCGCAACCCTTCGTTTGGCAGCCAGCGACATGTGGTAGGGCCGACATGGCTTTGGCACAGTGCTGCGGATGGCGTGGTTAGCATGCCTTGGCACGAAGATGTGGCTGGCACGGCATGCCATTGGCACATGTGGCATGGTTGGCATCCCTTGGCACAGAGATGTGGCTGGCACGGCATGCCATTGGCGCATGTGGTGCGGCTGGCATGGTTGGCATGCCTTGGCACGGAGATGTGGCTGGCACGACATGTCATTGGCACATGTGTCATGGTTGGCATGACTTGGTGCGGAGGTGTGGCTGGCACGGCATGCCATTGTCACATGTGGTGCGGCTGGCATGGTTGGCACGCCTTAGCACGGAGATGTGGCTGGCACGGCATGCCATTGGCACATGTTGCATGGTTGGCATGCCTTGGCGCGGTGTGGATGGCACGGCATTCCATTGGCACATGTTGTGCGGCTGGCATGGTTGGCATG
>NC_039364.1:144946310-145021624 GCF_003573695.1 Papaver somniferum
CAGCTGGCATGGTTGGCGTGCCTTGGCGCGAAGATGGGCTGGCACGACATGCCATTGGAACATGTGGTGTGACTGGCATGGTGGGCATGCCTGGGCGCGGAGATATGGCTGGAACGGCATGCCATTGGCACATCTGGTGCGGCTGGCATGGTTGGCATGCCTTGGCGCGGAGATGTGGCTGACACGGCATGCCATTGGCACATGTGGTGTGGCTGGCACGGTTGGCATGACTTGGCGCGGAGATGTGGCTGGCATGGCATGCCATTGTCACATGTGGTGCGACTGGCATGGTTGGCACGCCTTGGCGCGGAGATGTGGCTGGAATGGCATGCCATTGGCACATGTGGTGCGGCTGGCATGGTTGGCATGCCTTGGCGCAGAGATGTGGAATTAGGGTTTATCTTGTTGAAACCCTAATTAAATATGATGTATGTGTGATTGGCACGCTTGGCTAGCATGCGCAGCTGGCATGTGCGCAGATGATGCCAGCTTGTACTGAGTGTTCTGCCGTAGAGTATAGCACACATATATAAGGAAAAGGTACCCAGTAATTTTACGTAGGCGTGTTTGAATGGTTCAGTAAATGTGTTAATGGTGGTAGTGGCGTCATGTCAGATGCAAGGTTTTACGATTTTAACCCTAGGCTAAAAACCACCATCAACACTTATCTACAAAGTTTAATGGTTAAGCAATAAACCTCATATTGTATTTCTTAATACTATGTCTATCTAGAGTTCAAATATGCTTCTCAGTTTTGTTTTGAATATGCAGGACTTGAAAGATACGTTAGGGAATGAAACAGTTCAAGTCAAATATCACTAACCTCAAGTGGAAGGATGATTGTTGTCGTTGTCGTTGTGGCTCCTTGCTTCTTCACTTCTTCAAGTCTTCGCAATAATTGTAATGTCTCATATCCTAATAATTTCAAGCTAACCTATTCGAAGTTGACTCTAGTACATAATCAAGCGACTCTTAACATGAGTTTTGATTCACTAAAATATGACAACCAAACTTGACATACCAACGCTTATTGGGTTCAACCGAGCTATGCTCTAACAGAAACATTCTTAGAAGATGACAATAGTTGTCTTACACAAACTATTAGCTTCAAAGCAATTTTCATGATCAATACGAAACATTCCGAGTCTACACCAAATGACTGTCTCACACAAATCATATAAGATGTTACCAGGCGATTTTCACATGATTATATTTTGACTTTCGTCAAGAATATAACATGAACTTGGTTAAAGCGAAAGCTTACCAACACACATTTCGAGAAATATGTAAGCGAGTTAAACTCAGCTCGAAATATCAAATATGTATAATTGAAGTCTATATAACTATACGACTTTTGTCTCAAATAGGAGATAGAGTGAAAATAGACTTTTAAGTGATAGATGGGTTCAAGTCTCCACATACCTTTTATTGATGAAGTTCCACAAGATCCCCTTAGTATTTCTTCGTCTTCAATCGATAAGTACCGTGAAGTATAAATCTCAACTACACATTTTATCCTAATCTGATACTTAGCTATAAGTAGACTAGAAATCAAGACTTATAGTTTTGGCAACTAAAACTTGACAAACAAGCTTGGGAAAGCAACGCTTGCGAGTTCGACCGAGCATTGCTCTAACACATTTGATTAATAAAAACCATTTAATTCCTTTTTTATCAATGCAATTAATCATATAAAAATATTGCATAAATTTGTAAAATAGAGATTATCACATGATTTTTGAGAAAATAGCTTCCTCCGTCACCCCAAGGATGGGTTTAGTTCATCATATTGGAAACACGCTCAAAGTATGATTTCATTGCTCAAAATGGTGTTTACAAAGATGAAATTCTAATAAAATAGAGATTCACAATAGTCTAGAGGCGTTACAAATTAGTTAAATGCCTGTTACAAATAAAACAGAGTCATTGTTACAAAAGGAAGAATTGATGACAGTCAATAGACATTGGTCTTTGACTATATTTTTTTCTTCACCTTCTTCTCTTCTCTGTTGATGATCAACTACTCTGCAACTCTCTTTTTTCCCAAAGCCTCCGTAAACCCTCACTGTGATCCCAGAAGCATATATATATACCCATTATGACCGAGAATAAATCCTTATAACTCCAAATAATCTCGGCCGTCAATCAAAAATATTTCCATGCAAGATACGGGAATTTCTTCCCTGTTTTAAGTCTTCACGCGTTTTGTACAGCTAACAAACTCCAATTTGTTTGAAACACGTCCCAGAAATAGTTAAACTCGTGTTGTCATGAAATCTTCCAAAATATACAACCAATTACGAGATTACTTTTCGGCGAAATATTATTTACTGTTTCAGCTCAAAACCATGTGAACTCCATGATTTCCTCAATTCTGGCACGTTTACCATCCCTGTTTCGTCGCAAAATCTCATTTCCAATCAATCTGCTGAAGAAAATCACGAGAAAATCTCTCCAAAACTCATGCAATCCCGTGAAATATCTCTCCCATGCACGAATTGCCATGTTTTCATCTCTAGGATTATCTGGAAAAATTCAGTCGAAACCAACAATCACACCACGTCTGTTACACCCAATCAAGACATCCCAATGAATCTCAGCCATTGAATCTCTCTAAACCACCCCTAAATATCGACTCCAACTTCTGCCTGTGCCTGTCACATTTTCCCGCCAAAACTATTTTTTTTTCTTTTTAAATGAAGAAAAAAAAAGGTGCCCCTTAACCAGACTAGCGGTGTGAATAGTAGTTGGCGCCATGGGGTGCAAATAGTAAAGAAGGTGCCCCTTATCTAAAACCGGGGTCCATTTAGCAGCTGTCATCCGGGGTGTCCGGATATATTTTCGAGATGAATTTTCCAAAAATGTTTATTTCCCAAAAATACCTACAAAAACATAAAACACCATAATAAGTACAAAATCGAGTACCAACAATATAGAAAATTGAGGACAACTTCAACAAAAAAATGTGTCTATCAAATCCCAATGAAGTCTTTGTAGTCTCTAAAAGTAGACATTCAAAGCATAGGTTGTTATTGGTTTAAGTTAAGGTAGCTTTGGAACCAAGCAAACAATATCTGTCGTTAGATAAATCTTTGAATCTGATTTACATAAATAAGATATACACTCTGGTTAGATGAAACCGTAACCGAACCGTGTATAAACACTATGTTCAAGGTGGTTAGCTGAAACTATCCGATATGAACTTATAAGCGTAATATTCATTTTCATAAACACTTTAGAATTTAACCTTGAGTCACAATCATGTGATCAAATAAGTCTATAGTATTTTTAGAGATTTGATCAAATGCTAATTATCTCGTATAAATAAATTTATTGCATTTGAAAATAATCTTCATGGTTAGTAGATGTACAAAGTACAAATACCATAGTCGTTCGTGAGTCGGGTCAGTCACAGTACATGTACTGATTTGTATACTATTAAGCTAGCACAACCAAGTTCTGGAGTTCACAAAACTATATAGGTATGCGTACCTTAAAACTATAACCAGTTCCGGAATCCACAGAAATATTTTGGTGCGTACCGGCATGGATACACAAACCGAGTTCCGGAACACAAAACTTTTCTGGTACGTATACCGGTATGGATACCAAACCGGTTCCGTGACCACAATTCTTTTCGGTTTGCATACGGGTATGCGTACCGATCCGGTTCACGAGTTAACATATATTTACAAAATGTGCATAAGGATATGCATACCAAAAATCTTTTTGTCGACATATAGCTACTCCTTTACGTGTACGAGTACATGTAATACGACATCAGACTTATAAAAGTTTTCCCAGTTTGTAAGACTAATAATGTTGTCCAATATCCGAATCTATAGTAGTTATATATTTCTCTCTAAATCGATTCGAAACATTCTCGAATAACATCAATGACACATATCACTGTTCCATGTTATTTTCGAATGATAAAACTTGAACCATGATTTTGATTGCGAACTATAAATTTTCCTTAACCGAAATTCATCAAGTATGAACAAATGTTCATTAAGCTTAGTCATTATATTTCGAGAAGCCATCTAACTTGGTAATTAGTTCTCGACTCGAAATTCTTGAATATGCATGATAGTCTAATTAGTTATGCGACGTCGTCTTATCGTTAAAAAGATGAGTATAACTTGAGAAATAAGTGGTTCAGTATTCACTTAACTTTTGTTGAATAAGTTCTCCAAAAGATTCGGTTGATCATCGCATTCAAACGGTAGAACGCAATGATGACTGTCGCGATGTCCGTTTCTCAACTACACTTTTATCCTAATCCGAGACTTAACTAATTATAGACTAAAAATGAAGATATAGTTTTGACAACTAAATTTGACAACGAGCTTGTGATAGCAATACTTGTGAGTTCGACCGAGCAATGCTCTAACAAGGACTACTCCAAAATCTAGTGTTTATCCTTAAAAAATAAGTATAAAATTCCTACAAGGAAGGATTTAACTAGTAAAAATAAAAAAATAACTAATAAAAGCATCCAAAACATAGTAACTGGACTCAGACTTCATCGACCTTTTCATACCTTTCAAGCACGCCATCATAAAATGAGTCACTGGGATCCTTGATCCGTTTAACGGTGTAGAGACCATGCTTTTGTGAGTTAGGATTCCAACCTTTCGGTTTACAATTCAGACAAACTTTTGAGCTTGCTTGCATTCAGTGATGAGCTTCTTCTGGTTTTTTATAATGACCTTTTTTCTCAAGGATCTTGGTTTGACCATCAATCAGGTGATCAATTGCAATTGAAGATTTGTGATTTCAACCTTAGAATCATTGCAAGAATTATCTAGATCCTTTATAGATTCTGTATACCAGGAATTTTGTTCTTTCATCATAATCATCCTTTTTTTAAGGCGCCTTGCAAAGAAATTTCTTCTTTGATGTCTTCCCCATCAAGGATGATTGATTCATGAGGTCTCTTTGAGCTCCCCATTATTTTGGTGAACATAATTAAAGATATATAACAACTACATATAATGTTCATGACTAGTTAGAAGAAGATTAGGAAACCACTAACTTGCATAAAAAGGCATCAACAAGGTTTATTATTCGCATGTGTTAGAGCATAGCTCGGTTGAACCCACCAAGCGTTGGTATGTCAAGTTTGGTTGTCATATTTTAGTGAATCAAAACTCATGTTAAGAGTCACTTGATTATGTACTAGAGTCAACTTCGTATAGGTTAGCTTGAAATTATTAGGATATGAGACACTACAAGTATTGCGAAGACTTGAAGATGTAAAGAAGCAAGGAGCTACAACGACAACAATCATCCTTCCACTTGAGGTTAGTGATATTTTACTTGAACTGTTTCATTCCCTAACATATCTTTCAAGTCGTGCATATTGAAAAAAAAACTGCGAAGCATGTTTGAACTCTAGATAGACATAGTATTAATGAATACAATACGAGGTTTATTGCTTAACCATTAAACTTTGTATATAAGACATCAACATAATCGGTTAAATGCTATTGTGATTATGTATGGGTATAAGGTGAGGATTTCATCCTAGGAAACAATGTTTTATATGTGTTTTAAGGAAGTAAGTTCATAAACTTGTTTTGTGAATCGAAAAAGAAATCGCCAGGAGTTATTGGGATTGTTATTCATCGCATATCTTGTGAACATCCAACATGTATTATTTAGTATAACTGCTCATGACTTGTTTGTTTTCTTGGTAAAACTATTCACAAAGGCCTGACTTATGTATTGGTATGACTTTTGTTAGTGAAACCGATTTTAAGTAATCACCTGAGATGGTATGATCGAGTTTGTGATTTTATGTATGACTGACTCTGGGTAAAGGGGTACCGATCCTAGTAAGAGGTGCAACACATCACAAAGGGTAATCGATCCTTGTATGAGGTGCAACACATCACAAAGGGGAATCGATCCTTATATGAGGTGCAACAAGTTTGTAGCAGAAAGGGGAACCGATCCTATGAACACGTGCAACACGTTTTTAGGCAAAGGGGAACCGATCCTATGGACATGTGCAACACATACAAGTTATATACCATAAATATGTGGGAACCGATCCTATGGACATGTGAAACAAGGGGGAACCGATCCTTTGAACATGTGCAATCCGCCACAAAAAGGCTCAATCAAATCCGAGCACGTTTTGTGTTTTTAACACAAAAAATTATCCAAAAATATATTTTCGAATTTTCTATTATTTTAAAAATATTAGAGACACCGAAAATATATTTGGTTAATGTGGAAAGATGTCGACATACTTTGAACATGTGCAGTAATGCTTATCTTTAATTGTTCAAAGTTATTCCTTAATAGGTACAGGAAGAAAATCCCAGGATTGAAATATAAATAAGTTAAGAAACTTTTAATTAAGGTCTTAATCTTATTTTAGGAAAATAAGAATTAGTAATGTACATTTACTAGTTGAGATTTTCCAAAGAGATTTTCGGTCATTATTTTGGACAGAGCATTTCCAGGAATTATGGAAACCGAATTTGTGCTTTAATGAATATCTTGAGAATATTTTCGGTTTTGGAAATTCCTTGGTGTCCAAACTTCCTTGTCTATAAATACTTGAAGTTTGCATTTCTAGTAAACTAATCCTTCGTGACAACAAACTTCGTCGGTTGTGTTGTTACTGGTGTAGCCACCTATTCGAAGAGAAGAGTAACCAAATTAGGATAAATCTATTACGGACGCTCGGTTTAAAGTATTCTTTGGGATTGAGAAGCTCTAGTCAGTACCGTTGGTGGGAAACTAGATAATTGTGGTTTATCTTTTGTTTTCTTTGATTTTATTGACTAACGGTGGTTGAACTCTGATTGCACCTAGTTTGTTTATGCTTGACAATCTTCTCTTCTGATATAAGATTCACTCAAACTAGTTCAGAGTTTCGACATGGATCTTTAGACTGTTTGTAGTTATAAAGACGATCTTGTGATAATCCATTGTTAACAGACTCCGTTCTGTGCGTGATTGATAACAAGAGATTAAAGTGATTGTGTGCAGGTGTTTTTTGAAGATCTAAGAAGATTTGAAGACGAAAAAGATATTGAAGATTTCTGATTTGTGAGTTCATGATCTTTGGTGTGCACAATACTTGTTTCGGTAAAAAGAGGATCCAATTAATAATCAGTTTTATCCTTGTGATAGAATTGGATTGATTAATTGAGAAGATCGGCATCAACACAATTCTTTGGATTATGAGTGTTGATTGAAAAATCTTAACAATTACTTTGGTAATTGAACATAAGATAGATCTAAGGACCTGATGCAGGAGTTTATGTTAAGATAAACAGAAGAGCCTTTGTCCGACTCATATCACTTGGTTGAAGAGAGTTGATACCAAACAGATTTGTTTTTCATTTACTGTTTGGAATACGAACCAAAGGAATTGATCCAAGTACATGACTTATTTATAAGTTGGAGGCGTGGGAATACAGACGGAACTAGGTGAACTATAGATTTAGTTGCTTGGTCTGAACTATACAAAGTTGGTGTAATTTTGTGTAGCAGCTTAATCCTGAGAGTATTCAATTCTGGACTAGGTCCCGGGGTTTTTCTGCATTTGCGGTTTTCCTCGTTAACAAAATCTTGCTGTGTCATTTACTTTTATTTTCCGCATTATAATTTTTTATTATAATTAAAGTAAATCACATAAACGTTAATTCCTATTTATTTGATAAGTGAATCCTATTGTGTTCGGTTAAGTCTGAACCTTTTTATCAAGTAAACATACTTCGTTTTTGTATTGTCTCGATTTCATATCCATAGACGATCACACGAAGTGTGAAACGATTAGTTGCATTGTCTTGACTCAGTCCATAGACAATCGCTTTTAGAGAAAAGACTTATAGGTAGGAAAAGTTTTAGATTGAGGTATATTTGGATACCCTCGTCTTTTCAATTGGTATCAGAGCAGGAAAACACGAAAAGATCTAACAATCTGTGTTTGATGTGATCCAACCTATAAGATATGGGCCAAAGCAAATTTAAGGGAGAGAGAAAATTAAAGAATGGCTCAGTTAACGTATCGCAAGACGTTGAAAGTTTTGATTTTAAGAAATGCTTAAAAGGAGCTTCTTCATCAAGTTCTACTTACTCTTCTGAGAATAAGTCTGAATGTTCTCTAGACGATTATAAGTTAAGCCCTGAATTCTAAATTAATGATTCAGACTCTGAAAAATGTCTTTTTGATAACGAGAATTTTTTGAGTTCTATGCTTGAGATTTCTAATGAAAGATCAAGTGTATAAACATCTAAAATAAAGGAATTAAGCAAACTATTTCTTTTTTGTTCTAAAGAACTTTTTTCAACACTTGAAAGAGAACGAGATTTAACTTTAAAATATGAAAATCTCGATGAAGAGCATAACTTGCTGAAAGAAAATTTTTCACAACAAATACAAAGTCTTAATGACAAAGTATGTGCTAGTCTTTCTCAAGCTGAGAAAGATCGTAATACGACTCTTGAAAAAGTGTGTTTGTTGGAAGAGAAACTTGTTGAATCTGATGCAAGGATTAACTCTCAACAAAATAACTTTGAAGACAAAGAAGGAGAATATCTCTCTCCATAAATACGTCTTGAGGATGATCTAGCTAGTGCTCTTGATAAAATCAAGACGTTAGAAGAAGAAAATTTGGAACTTAAAAAGTTCAATAATAACTCAAACAATTTAACCTCAATGTTAGAAGCATGTAGAAGTCATCGTGATACACGAGGATTGGGATATAAGGGAATGGATGCTTCACGTATTAGCAAAGAGGTAAAATTTGTCAAAGCTATAAATTCTTTTAAACCAGAGGCTTCCACTGATGTAAAATATGCTCGTAAAGAAGGAAAACCAGTCAATCCTAATAATCATGTTCAACCATACTCTTCATGGATGACAATCAAATAGAGCACTTCTACTAGTGTCAAGAAAGCAACAAAGTTGAAAAAAGATAAGAAGAACAAGTGGAGGAAGAAAAATCGCCGAGCTCCGATCCAAGAGGATCCACAAAAAGGTAACATTAAAACTTATACTTCATATTGTTATACTAAGCATTGTTACTATTGTGGTAATAAAGGACACTTGCAATGGGAATGCAAGATTCGTAAGATAAAAGATACACTTTCTTTTGTATCAAACGAATTGGCTAAGATTGCTCCTCAAAGGAACTCAGATCGGTATTATCCTAAGTTTAGGACAAAGAATTATTATAATGATAGTTCAAATTTAGCATATCACTCAACAAGTTCGTTTCATAAAAGACCCAATTATAGAAAGAGAGATGACTTTTCAAATGCAAAAACACGATCTGATGTTCCAAATTGGAGAAAAGGTGTTTCGCAAAATATTCAAAAGGACAATGATATTAATGGTATGAAGGAGAAATCTTCTCCTGCGAAACCCAACTCTAAATGGGTCACGAAGTCCTCCAGAGCCAAGAAGGGACCAAAAGTTAGTCACAAGAATAACTCTCAGCTGTTAATTGTTGGTGACAATAATTACAAGAGTTTTCTTGAAAGACTAAAGAAAGACATCATGTCTGAATTCTCTTGTACTAGTGGACGTTGTGATAATGACGCTCTTCATCACAAGTCAAAGAAGAAAAACAAGAGATGGAACAAGAGAAAACAAACCAAGCAAGAGGTCAAGAATAATGAGTCTGTCTTAGTCACTCATGACGAACAAGACAAGGCTCAACTTAACACAACCTAGTTGTGTTAGAATGTGCATGCTCACCTTAGTTCTCAATCTTTTTAAAGGTGAGGAAGCACATGAAAAACTGAGAACATGATCTCTCGATTATTATATGATTAATTAACATCTTTAGGGGGATTTATTTTCCTTACTCATGCCTTATCTATTTATTTTTGAGCTTTTGATAGAAACAGTAATTTTGAGTTTATGATGTTGATATCTACTGATCATATTTGTGTTGTTCTTGCTTTTGTGGTCAAAACAAGACAAAAATCACTGAATTCGGACTTGGTATGCAAAAGTTATGTCTAAAACTGTTTTGTGTATGAATTCGTGTGTTATAACCAATTCTAAACTTGTTTGGAAGTGTGGTTTGACCGATCCCTAGAAACAAATTCATATGAATGAATGTTTATATTCTTGGTTTGAATATTCAGTTTATGGAATGTTTGATTTCGGTTTTACCACCTTAATATTCGATCTCATATATTGTGAACCCTTGTGGTTTGAGTGACTTTTTGATTTAGCATGATTAAGTTCTAGCCCATGTTGTAGGCTTTATCAAAGAATCATGAGGGGTTATGATAGAAATAATATGTGAAAAAGTCACAATATGTTGAATCGGTTTTGGTTTAGCATAAAAGCATATGTGTTTCGACGGTTTTCAACTTTTGTTTGCAATTGTTAAAACCGATTTTCAACCTTTCTCTGGTAAAGGTTGGTTGTTGTTATTATGTTTTTGCATAAGTATGACAACATAATGATATTTAGATATCAATTCTCCCTGGACAAAGACACAAACTTATTAGAGAAGTGGATGCGAAATTTGAGGTAACAATATTGTTAGTTAATTGTTTTCCTGTTTAAGAAAAGTCTGAGTTTATTTCATATATATTTATTGCTTTTGCTTAACAAAATTTCGGTACAATTGATGTTTATTCCATTATGTGTGTATGGATGTATGTGTGATTCAATTGGTTCCGGTTAAGAAAAACTATTGTTATATTGCTTTATTGTGTGATATCAATTGGTTAGGCTTACAAAATTTCGGTGCAATTACGGTGCTTTAATGTCTATGTTGTTTCAATTGCTTCCGGTTGAGGTGAATAATTATGCAAGTTGTTTTATTTGGTTTGTATGAATTATTTATGGCTTAATGAAATAAAAGGTTTAAGGGATGAGTTGTTTAGTCCAATTCGATTCCGGATAAGAGAAACTAAGTTAATTCTGATCTTAGTTAGAATTATCGAAGTGAGGTTTCAGTTATTCAAGTCTAATCGAATGCCTTAAGAAGAAATGCTAGTTAACTAACCTAGTACTTGTCTTGTTTAAAATTAAAAGGCCTAAGTTTATGGATAATTAGAACCTGATGAGAAAAATAGAGTTAGCTTTATTTTGGTCTTATCGAATAAGCGATTGTTTTTGTACAATCGGTTTAGCAAAGGAACTAAGGTGCTTAGTTGATTTTTGGTTTGCTAAACTAAAGTGGAAAAATTGTTTCGAAAAATTGTTTCCTTGATAACATATCAAAATAAAACTAGTTTTAGTTTCGGTTTTGATATTGGTTATCAGAACATGGTGTGTGGAACCCTCGTGCCTAACTCTACAGGTTGCAAGTCTATTTTGAGATTTGTAAGATTCTTCTTGTGTTGTCCTTTATTTTTTCGTTTCTTTGTCATTTTGTGAAAAAATGGGAGAGAAATATATGGAGTAAACAAGTGATATTGGCATTGATTTTATATTGATTGGTATCGCTAAGGAAAAGAACATCGGTGCTTTAACGTTTAATCTAAACGAAAGAGTGAAAGCACAGACTAAGGGGGAGTAACATGTCATACTAGTGGTATAACAAAGACGCGCGGTTTAACAAAGCTAATACTCTTTCTCTTTGTTATTATAATGTCAACAACGACATTTTTGAGGATTGAATGTATGCAGTTTACTGTGCCGTTGAATTCGGGAATAAAGCGTATGTGTAATGAATTCTTATAATTTGTTTATCCATATGATGTAAGAGTTTTGTCACTAAAATTGACAAACGTGGAGATTGTTAGAGTATAGCTCGGTTGATCCCACCAAGCGTTGGTATGTCAAGTCTGGTTGTCATATTTTAGTGAATCAAAACTCATGTTAAGAGTCGCTTGATTATGTACTAGAGTCAACTTCGTATAAGTTAGCTTGAAAGTATTAGGATACGAGACATTACAAGTATTGCGAAGACTTGAAGATGTGAAGAAGCAAGGAGATACAAGGACAACAATCATCCATCCACTTGAGGTTAGTGACATTTGACTTGAACTGTTTCATTCCCTAACGTATCTTTTAAGTCGTGCATATTGAAAACAAAACTGCGAAGCATGTTTGAACTCTAGATAGACATAGTATTAAGGAATACAATACGAGGTTTATTGCTTAATCATTAAACTTTGTAGATAAGACATCGACATAATCGATTAAACGCTATTATGATTATGTATGGGTATAAGGTGAGGATTTCATCCTAGGAAACAATGATTTACATGTGTTTTAAGGAAGTAAGTTCATAACCTTGTTTTGTGAATCGGAAAAGAAATCGCCAGGCGTTATTGGGATTGTTATTCATTTCATATCTTGTGAACATCCAATATGTATGATTTAGTATAACCGCTCATGAGTTGTTTGTGTTCTTGGTAAAACTATTCACAAAGGCTTGACTTATGTATTGGTATGACTTTTATTAGTGAAACCGATCTTAAGTAATCACCTGAGATGGTATGATCGAGTTTGTGATTTTGTGTATGACCGACTCTGGGTAAAGGGGAACCGATCCTAGTAAGAGGTGAAACACATCACAAAGGGGAATCGATCCTTGTATGAGCTGCAACAAGTTTGTAGCAGAAAGGGGAACCGATCCTATGAACATGTGCAACACGTTTTTAGGCAAAGGGGAACCGATCCTATGGACATGTGCAACACATACTAGTTAGATACCATAAATATGTGGGAACCGATCCTATGGACATGTGCAACAAGGGGGAACCGATCCTTTGAACATGTGCAATCGGCCACAAAAAGTCTCAATCAAATCCGAGCACGTTTTGTGTTTTTAACACAAAAAATTATCCAAAAATATATTTTCGAATTTTCGATTATTCTAGAAATATTAGAGATACCGAAAATATATTTGGTTAATGTAGAAAGATGTCGACATACTTTGAACATGTGGAATAACGCTTATCTTTAATTGTTCAAAGTTATTCCGTAATAGCTACGAGAAGAAAATCACAGGATCGAAATATAAATAAGTTAAGAATCTTTTAATTAAGGTCTTAATCTTATTTTATGAAAATACGAATTAGTAATGTGCATTTACTAGTTGAGATTTTCCAAAGATATTTTCGGTCATTATTTCCGACAGAGCATTTCCAAGAATTATGGAAACCGAATTTGTGCTTTAATGAATATCTTGAGAATATTTTCGGTTTTGGAAATTCCTTGGTGTCCAAACTTCCTTGTCTATAAATACTTGAAGTTTGTATTTCTAGTAAACTAATCCTTCGTGACAACAAACTTCCTCGGTTGTGTTGTTACTGGTGTAGCCGCCTATTGAGAGAGGAGAGTAACCTAATTAGGCGAAATCTCTTACGACCGCTCGGTTTAAAGTCTTTTTGGATTGAGAAGCTCTAGTCAGTACCATTGGTGGGAAACTAGATAATTGCGGTTTGTCTTTTGTTTTCTTTCATTTGATTGACTAACGGTGGTTGAATTTTGCACCTAGTTTGTTTATGATTGAGAATCTTCTCTTCTGATATAAGATTGACTCAAAATAGTTCAGAGTTTCGACAGGGATCTTTAGACTGTTTGTAATTCTAAAGACGATCTTGTGATAATCTATTGTTAACAGACTCCGTTCTGTGTGTGATTGATCACAAGAGATTCAAGTGATTGTGTTCAGGTGTTTATTGAAGATCTAAGAAGATTTGAAGACGAACAAGATATTGAAGACTTCTGATTTGTGAGTTCATAATCTTTGGTGTGCACAATACTTGTTTCGGTAAAAAGTGGATCCAATTAATAATCGGTTTTATCCTTGTGATAGAATTGGATTGATTAACTGAGTAGATCGGCATCAACACAATTCTTTGGATTAAGAGTGTTGATTGCAAAACCTTAACGATTACTTTGGTAATTGAACGTAAGAGAAATCTAAGGACCTGACAAAGGAGTTTATGTTAAGATAAACAGAAGAGCCTTTGTCCAACTCATATCACTTGGTTGAAGAGTGTTGATACCAAACAGATTTATTATTCCTTTACTGTTTGGAATACTAACCAAAGGAATTGATCCAAGTACGTGACTTATTTATAAGTTGGAGGCGTGGGAATATAGACGGAACTATGTGAACTATAGGTTTAGTTGCTTGGTATTAACTATACGAAGTTGGTGTAATTTTGTGTAGCGGCTTAATCCTGAGAGTATTCAATTTTGGACTAGGTCCCGGGGTTTTTCTGCATTTGCGGTTTTCCTTGTTAACAAAATATTGATGTGTCATTTACTTTTATTTTCCGCATTATAATTTTTTATTATAATTAAAGTAAATCACACAAACGTTAATTCCTATTTACTTGATAAGTGAATCATATTGTGTTTGGTTAAGTCCGAACCTTTTTATCAAGTAAACATACTTCGTTGTTGTATTGTCTCGATCTCGTATCCATAGACGATCACACGAAGTGTGAACTGATTAGTTGCATTGTCTCGACTGAGTCCATAGACCATCACTTTCGGAGAAAGGACTTATAGGAAGGAAAATTTTTATATTGAGGTGTATTTGGATACCCCCATCTTTTCAATTGGTCTCAGAGCAGGCAAACACGAAAAAATCTAAAAATTTGTGTTTGATGCGATCCAACCTACAAGATATGGGCCAAAGCAAAGTTAAGCGAGAGCGAAAACTAAAGAAAGGCTCAGTTAATGTATCGCAAGACGTTGAAAGTTTTGATTTTAAGAAATGCTTAAAAGGAGCTTCTTCATCAAGTTATACTTACTCTTCTGAGAATAATTCTGAATGTTCTCTAGACGAGACTAAGTTAAGCCCTGAATTCTAAATCAATGATTCAGACTTTGAAAAATGTCTTTTTGATAACGAGAATTTTTTGAGTTATATGCTTGAGATTTCTGATGAATGATCAAGTATAAAAACATCTGAACTAAAGGAATTAAGCAAACAATTTCTTTTTTGTTCTAAAGAACTTCTTTCCACACTTGAAAGAGAACGAGATTTTACTTTAAAGTATGAAAATCTCGATGAAGAGCATAACTTGCTGAAAGAAAAATTCTCACAACAAATACAAAGTCTTAATGACAAAGTATGTGCTAGTCTTTCTCAAGCTGAGAAAGATCGTAATACGGCTCTTGAAAAAGTGCGTTTGTTGGAAGAGAAACTTGTTGAATCTGATGCAAGGATTAACTATCAACAAAAGAACTTTGAAGACAAATAAGGAGAATATCTCTTACGATAAATACGTCTTGAGGCTGATCTAGCTAGTGCCCTTGAAAAAATAAAGACGTTAGAAGAAGAAAATTTGGACCTTAAAAAGTTCAATAATAGCTCAAAAAATTTAACCTCAATGTTAGAAACAAGTAGAAATCATCGTGATACACGAGGATTGGGCTATAAGGGAATGGATGCTTCACATATTATCAAAGAGGTAAAATTTGTCAAAGCTACAAATTCTTCTAAACCAGAGGCATCTGCTGATGTAAAAGATGCTCGTAAAGAAGGAAACCAGTCAAGCCTAAGGATCATGTTCAACCATACTCTTCAAGAACGACAATCAAAGAGAGCATTTCTACTAAAGTCAAGGAAGCAACAAAGTTGAACAAAGATAAGAGGAACAAGTGGAGGAAGAAAAATCGTCGAGCTCCAATGCAAGAGGATCCACAAAAAGGTAACATTAAAACTTATACTTCGTATTTTTATACTAAGCATTGTTATTATTGTGGTAATAAAGGACACTTGCAATGGGAATGCAAGATTCGTAGGATAAAAAATACACTTTATTTTGTATCAAATGAATTGGCTAAGATTGCTCCTCAAAGGAACTCAGATCGTTATTGTCCAAACTTTAGGAAAAGGAATTATTATAATGATAGTTCAAATTTTGCATATCACTCAACAAGGTCGTTTCATAAAAGACCCAATTATAGAAAGAGAGATGACTTTTCAAATGCAAAAACACGATTTGATTTTCTAAATTGGAGAAAGGGTGTTTCACAAAATATTCAAAAGGACAATGATCTTAATGGTATGAAGGAGAAAGATTCTCCTGCGAAACCCAACTCTAAATGGGTCCCGAAGTCTTCCATAGCCAAGAAGGGACCAAAATTTAGTCACAGGAATAACTCTCAGCTGTTAATTGTTGGTGACAATAATTACAAGAGTTTTCTTGAAAGACTAAAGAAAGACATCATGTATGAATTCTCTTGTACTAGTGGATGTTGTGATAATGACGCTCTTCATCACAAGTCAAAGAAGTAAAACAAGAGATGGAACAAGAGAAAACAAACCAAGCAAGAGGTCAAGAATAATGAGTCTGTCTTAGTCACTCGTGACGAGTAAGACAAGGCTCAACTTAACACAACCTAGTTGTGTTAGAATGTGCATACTCACCTTAGTGCTCAATCCTTTTAAAGGTGAGGACGCACATGAAAAACTGAGCACACGATCTCTCGATTATTATATGACTAATTAACATCTTTAGGGAGATTTATTTTCCTTACTCATACCTTCTCTATTTATTTTTGAGCTTTTGATAGAAATGGTAATTTCGAGTTGATGATGTTGATATCTACTGATAATATTTGTGTAGCTCATGCTTTTTTGGTCAAAACAAGCCAAAAATTACTGAATTCGGACTTGGTATGCAAACGTTATGTCTAAAACTGTTTTGTGTATGAATTCGTGTGTTATAACCAATTCTAAACTTGTTTGGAAGTGTGGTTTGACCGATTCCTAGAAGCAAATTCATATGAATGAATGTTTATATTATTGATTTGAATATTCAATTTATGGAATGTTCGATTTCGGTTTTACCACCTTAATATTCGATTTCATATATTGTGAACCCTTCTGGTTTGGGTGACTTTTTGATTTAGCAGGATTAAGTTCTAGCCCATGTTGGTAGGCTTTATCAAAGAATCATGAGGGGTTCTGATAGAAACAATATGTGAAAAAGTCATAATATGTTGAATTGGTTTTGGTATAGCATAAAAGCATATGTGTTTCGACGGTTTTAAACATTTGCTTGAAATTGTTAAAACCGATTTTCAACCTTTCTCTGGTAAAGGTTGGTTGTTGTTATTCTTTTGTTTTTGCATAAGGATGACAACATAATGCTATTTCGATATCAATTCTCCCTGGACGAAGACACAAATTTATTGGAGAAGTGGATGCGAAATTTGAAGTAACAATGTTGTTAGTTAATTGTTTTCCTGTTTAAGAAAAGCCTGAGTTTATTTCATATATATTTTTTGCTTTTGCTTAACAAAATTTCGGTACAATTGATGTTTATTCCATTATGTGTGTATGGATGTATGTGTGATTCAATTGGTTCCGGTTAAGAAAAACTATTGTTATCTTGCTTTATTGTGTGATATCAATTGTTTAGGCTTACAAAATTTCGGTGCAATTGCGGTGCTTTAATGTCTACGTTGTTTCGATTGCTTCCGGTTGAGGTGAATAATTATGCAAGTTGTTTTATTTGGTTTGTATGAATTATTTATGGCTTAATGAAATAAAAGGTTTACGGGATGAGTTTTTTTAGTCCAATTCGATTCCGGATAAGAGAAACTAAGTTAATTCTGATCTTAGTTAGACTTATCGAAGTGAGGTTTCAGTTATTCAAGTATAATCGAATGCCTTAACAAGAAATGCTAGTTAACTAACCTAGTACTTGTCTTGTTTAAAATTGAAAGGTCTAAGTTTATGGATAATTAGAACCTGATGAGAAAAATAGAATTATCTTTATTTTGGTCTTATCGAATAAGCGATTGTTTTTGTACAATCGGTTTAGCAAAGGAACTAAGGTGCTTAGTTGATTTTTGGTTTGCTAAACTAAAGTGGAAAAATTGTTTCGGACAATTTTTCCTTGATAACATATCAAAATAAAACTAGTTGTAGTTTGGTTTTGATATTGGTTATTAGAACATGGTGTGTGGAACCCTCGTGCCTAACTCTACAGGTTACAAGTCTATTTTGAGATTTGTAAGATTTTTATTTGTGTTGTCCTTTATTTTTTCGTGTCTTTGTCATTTTGTGAAAAAAAAGGGGAAGAAATATATGGAATAAACAAGTGATACTGGCATTGATTTTATATTGATTGGTATCGCTAAAGAAAAAAACATTGGGGCTTTAACGTTTAGTCTAAACGAAAGAGTGAAAGCACAGACTAAGGGGGAGTAACATGTCATATTAGTGGTATAACAAAGACATGCGGTTTAACAAAGCTAATACTCTTTCTCTTTGTTATTATAATGTCAATAGTAACATTTTTGAGGATTGAATGTATGCAGTTTACTGTGCTGTTAAATTCGGGAATCAAGCGTATGTGTAATGAATTCTTATAATTTTTTTATCCATATGATGTAAGAGTTTTGTCACTAAAATTGACAAACGTGGAGATTGTTAGAGCATAGCTCGGTTGAACCCACCAAGGGTTGGTATGTCAAGTTTGGTTGTCATATTTAAGTGAATCAAAACGCATGCTAAGAGTCGCTTGATTATGTACTAGAGTCAACTTCGTATAGGTTAGCTTGAAAGTATTAGGATACGAGACATTACAAGTATTGCGAAGACTTGAAGATGTGAAGAAGCAAGGAGCTACAACGACAACAATCATCCTTCTACTTGAGGTTGGTGATATTTGACTTGAACTGTTTCATTCCCTAATTTATCTTTTAAGTCGTGCATATTGAAAACAAAACTGTGAAGCATGTTTGAACTCTAGATAGACATAGTATTAAGGAATACAATACGAGGTTTATTGCTTAACCATTAAACTTTGTAGATAAGACATCAACATAATCGGTTAAATGTTATTTTTATTATGTATGGGTATAAGGTGAGGATTTAATCCTAGTAAACAATGATTTACATGTGTTTTAAGGAAGTAAGTTCATACACTTGTTTTGTGAATCGAAAAAGAAATCGCCAGGAGTTATTGGGATTGTTATTCATTGCATATCTTGTGAACATCCAATATGTGTGATTTAGTATAACCGCTCATGAGTTGTTTGTGTTCTTGGTAAAACTGTTCACAAAGGCCTGACTTATGTATTGGTATGACTTTTATTAGTGAAACCAATCTTAAGTAATCACCTTAGATGGTATGATCGAGTTTGTGATTTTGTGTATGACCGACTCTGGGTAAAGGGGAACCGATCCTAGTAAGAGGTGCAACATATCACAAAGGGGAATCGATCCTTATATGAGGTGCAGCAAGTTTGTAGCAGAAAGGGGAACCGATCCTATGAACATGTGCAACACATTTTTAGGAAAAGGGGAATTGATCCTATGGACATGTGCGACACATACAAGTTAGATACCATAAATATGTGGGAACCGATCCTATGGACATGTGAAACAAGGGGGAACCGATCCTTTGAAAATGTGCAATCGGCCACAAAATGTCTCAATCAAATCCGAGCACGTTTTGTATTTTTAACACAAAAAATTATCCAAAAATATCTTTTCGAATTTTCTATTATTCTAGAAATATTAGAGATACCTAAAATATATTTGGTTAATGTGGAAAGATGTCGACATACTTTGAACATGTGCAGTAACGCTTATCTTTAATTGTTCAAAGTTATTCCTTAATAACTACTGGAAGAAAATCCCAGGATCGGAATATAAATAAGTTAAGAATCTTTTAATTAAGGTCTTAATCTTATTTTAAGAAAATAATAATTAGTAATGTGCATTTACTAGTTGAGATTTTCCAAAGAGATTTTCGGTCATTATTTCGGATAGAGCATTTCCAGGAATTATGGAAACCGAGTTTTTGCTTTAATGAATATCTTGAGAATATTTTCGGTTTTGGAAATTCCTTGGTGTCCAAACTTTCTTGTATATAAATACTTGAAATTTGCATTTCTAGTAATCCTCCGTGACAACAAAGTTCCTCGGTTATGTTGTTACTGGTGTAGCCGCCTATTCGGAACTAGTCCTCCGTGACAACAAAGTTCCTCAGTTATGTTGTTACTGGTGTAGCCGCCTATTCGGAGAGGAAAGTAACCTAATTAGGCGAAATCTCTTACGGCCGCTCGGTTTAAAGTCTTCTTTGGGATTGAGAAGCTCTAGTCAGTACCGTTGGTGGGAAACTAGATAATTTCGGTTTATCTTTTGTTTTCTTTGATTTGATTGACTACCGTTGGTTGAACTTTTATTGCACCTAGTTTGTTTATGCTTGAGAATCTTCTCTTCTGATATAAGATTCACTCAAACTAGTTCAGAGTTTCGACAGGGATCTTTAGACTGTTTGTAGTTCTAAAGACGATCTTGTGATAATCCATTGTTAACAGACTCCGTTCTGTGCGTGATTGATCACAAGAGATTCAAGTGATTGTGTGTAGGTGTTTATTGAAGATCTAAGAAGATTTGAAGATGAAGAAGATATTGAAGATTTCTGATTTTTGAGTTCATAATCTTTGGTGTGCGCAATACTTGTTTCGGTAAAAAGAGGATCCAATTAATAATCGGTTTTATCCTTGTGATAGAATTGGATTGATTAATTGAGTAGATCAACATCAACACAACTCTTTATATTAAGAGTGTTGATTGCAAAATCTTAGCGATTACTTTGGTAATTGAACATAAGATAGATCTAAGGACCTGACGAAGGAGTTTATGTTAAGATAAACAGAAGAGAAATATGACATACGGGTCATGTCCATTATAAAGAAAACTTAATGAATTTTTCAGATATAACCTTGTATTCCTTACTTGAGATATCTCATACTAGCATTGAAATTACAATTCTAGCTCTCAAGATACTTTGAGGATGCATCTGTCAAGAACTAGGTAGTGACAGTGTGAGAAAGCAACATAGTATTTGTATCCACAATAGATACATTAAGATAGTTTATCTTATTTGAAAAGTACCTTTTACCTTTTGCATTTCATCCTCTATTGTGTCTTTTAGGAGGAATTTCGAACCTTTATTCTTGAAATGACGAGGGTACCAAGTACACCATGATCTTTATGAACCTATAAGTTTGATACCTTGTGTAATCTAATATAGATAAAAACCGCCACAAAGATGACGACAACAAGGTATACACCTGGTATATAGTTCCTAGTTAGAAAGCGAACCTTAAACTAAATGGATCAACCCAAGTGTATGGGATTAACGTACAAGTGTAATTACTTTAATTATAACTTAAACAAATTATAATGCGGAAATTAAAGTAAAAAAAACACAAAAAGATTTTGTTAACAAGGAAACAACAAATGCATATAAACCCCGGGACATAGTCCAGTTTTGAATACTCTTAGAATTAAGCCTCTATACAAAAATAATACTAACTTCGTATGGTTGAGACCAAGTAAACCACCCCTATTTACCTAGTTTCCTAGGTATCCCTGCGCCTATAACTAATCTGACCAACGCACGTGAATCCTAAAATAGAGTCCACTATTTTAAGTTGCTTCATCCTCTCGGAAGACTTTAAGAACTCAACCCTTTCGATCATCTTCCAAACAGTAAAGGATTGATCTATTTGGTAACCAATCTCCTATCATAAGAAATCAATCAAAGATATGTATGTTGAGTGCGAAAAAAGCTTTTCCATTTAAAATCAATCAAACTCTTTTGTCGGGTTTTAGATCTTCCAAGATATGGATTAAACAAGTTAACCAGATCGAGTTAAACATAACTACCAGATACAGATATTGAAGAGTACCACCTAATGATAGCTTGTCGATCTAAATGCGACTAGTCAATAAAATCTAGCAAAAGATAAACAAGATCTAGAAAAATATTCTTGTCTTGAATCTTCAATAGTATTTATACATGGACAATAACAAACTTGATTCCTGACTTATGATCGCTCACAAAAAGGAGTCTGTTAATAGTGGATGATCACAAGTCAACGTTAATTCCTTGATCTAGTTTGAGTGACCTTATGTCAAAAGATAAGCCTCTCAAGAATAATCAAACTAGGTGCAGTCAAGAGTTAACAACCGTTAGTCAATCAAAATAATAATTGAAAACTAAAATAACAATGCAATTCAATTTTCCTACCAACGGTACTAGTAGACGCTTCTTGATCCTAAAGAAATCTTTTAACTTGAAGGCGTAAGAGATTTCTCCTAATTAGGTTACTCTCCTCTCCAAGATAGTGTTACGAAGATACTATTAGTTGACTACACCAGAAACAACAAATATGAAATTTTCCTGGCTCATGATGAGTTTGTAATAATAACAAACTTCACTTTTATGGACCAAAGTATTTTGGACACTAAGGAATTTCCATAACTGAAGATGTTCTTAAGATATGGAATAAAGCACTTACATTCGGTTTTATAAATTCCAACCAATACCAAATTGTATAACCGAAATATTTATTGACAACTCAATATTAGCTAGCACTTAACTAATATATCTTTCCAGAGATATGTTTTGATTGTTGGTATAGCAAAACATATTAATTTCGAAAATCTCAGAAAGATTCTCTCTACTATTTCGGTTTGGAATCCCACCTTGAGTATCAAGGAATATCTTTGAACAATTAATAAATAAGATTTCAACATATGTTCAAATTACTCACTATGTCGACATCTTGAACTTTCTTATTTTGCAAATCCAAATTTCAAATCACACAAACCCTAAAGTGTACGTGACTTATAGAAATCGGTTTGTCCTATTGGGACCGGTTCTACCATGATTCCCAAAGCAAGTTAGGATTTTTTTTACCTTGAAACCCAATATAGTTAGGGATCGGTTCTATCTTGATTCCCAAAATAAACTAGGATCGTTACCTCTATTCCGTATATAGGTTAGGATCGGTCCAACTTTAAGATCTTCAATGAAAACCGGACCATCAATCCTTTTGATTTCCTTTCGACTAAGAAACAATTTTGTACGTATGCTTCCTTAAACTCAAGTAATTAAACATAGTTTTTTAGGTATGAAATCAAACCTATGTTCACTATACAATCTAGTAACGATTTATAAAGATTATGTCAACGTCGCAATTATGAAGTTCAAAAGATAACCATTATACTTCGCAAATCAATATACCAATATAAAGCACTAGCTTATCCCTATTTTTATATTATTTCTTGATACTTTGATCACAATATGATGATCAAATCTATTGTACTAGAGTTTCATATATATAACTTCGCATGCTCTGTTTTCAATCAGAAACGACTTGAAAGCTTACGATATTGAAATAGAAACAAGTCAAATCATGTTTTACTAACCTCAAGAGGAAAAATGATGTCATCGTCAAACACGATACGTCTTCGGAATCTTCAGGTCTTCAGAGTAATATTTGTATGTCACAACATTTCTAGAATTCCTAGTCTAACCCAACGAAGTTGAATTTAGTAATTTAATCAAGCGACTTATGAGTTGTGATACTAAAATATGACAACCAACCTTGGCATACCAATGCTTGGTGGGTTCAATCGAACAATGCTCTAACAATCTCCGCCTTTGTCAATTTTAGTGACAAAACTCTATTACATATGAACAATACACGAAATAAAAGATACAAATATTACATTACATAACATTCTCTTAACTCATTCTCCATACACTTGATTCCAAGTTTTATTAACTCAATTACCTGTACATATTAAAAAATAAACGTTGTTGTTGACGCATTTGAATAGCAAAAGCTTTACTCCCCCTAAAGGAATGCTAGGTAGATATTCAATCTGAAATTATTTGTTAAACCTCTTTTGTAGCATAAAATACTACACAACAAGATGGTATATTTCTCCCTCTTAGTTTATGCCCTACTCTCTCGTTAGATATATACTTTCAGCATATATATCCTTTCTCAGTGGTTGCAAATCACCCGTATACTCCATATATCCAATGATTTAGCGATTGGATGTTCAAAGGTCCTTGAAAATATTAGTTCTGTGAATAATTTGTGGATCAATTGAAAAATTTCTCATACAAATGATTATATCACTTGGGAATGTTTCAAACA
This sequence comes from Papaver somniferum, assembly GCF_003573695.1. Lineage (NCBI taxonomy): Eukaryota > Viridiplantae > Streptophyta > Magnoliopsida > Ranunculales > Papaveraceae > Papaver > Papaver somniferum. The sequence continues at coordinate 144,970,204 of NC_039364.1, forward strand.
TCAAAAGAGAGAAATATGAACTTACTGAATTTCTACTCAGGGTAGGTTGGAAAACTCAGTTTGCAAACCATAGATATCTGAGATTTAGAAATACAGGAAGGTTGTCGAACCAATAAGCAAACCATAAGTTGAGTTGGGAATATTTCACGAACCTAGATGGTTGGGGAACCGTGGTGAACTCGATTTTATATGTTGGATTAATTGGCTAGCAGATGGGGAACCCAGTTCATGAACTGTGGTCAACTGAGTTCCGGAGTCTAGTAGGGTTAGCTATCCCGGTTCACGAACCGTAGCACCCTGACTCGTGAAAAAACCTTGCAGTTAGCGAACCGTTGTACCAACTGTCCAGATAATATTTAGCATATGCTCAAAGACTTATTATTTTTAATATGTTTAGCATTGCTAGAACTCTCTTAAACACTTCTAAGGCTTCATTTATTTATAAAACATTTATGTGTTTGAATCATGATTAATGTCTTAGGTGTTTAAATGAACATCAAGTAGCTTTTAGTTCTTTGGCTAACTTGCCAAACCGAATAGTCATTATACACGGTTTAGTAACTGAACCTATGTGTATGGTATTCTATTATAGTTTACAGACCTATTTTGTTTTCTTGATTTTCAAGTTATCTTATCTTGAATTCTAAGCTAACCCTAGTCTTTGAAAACTATAAATAGAGCGTCTCTGTCAATTAGGAAAATCAATCTCTGACACTTTATGTCCTAGTTGATTCTAGAGTCGCCTCTATTGACCTTTTAGGTATATGACTAAAAATACTTCGCTTGGGGATTCGTGAACCCAGGTATGACTATATATTTAACTTGATAGTTCGTGAATCCTGATCTTGTTTTCTGTTGTCGAGGTTTTCGTAATCTCTTTCAGGCAAGATAGATAGTAATCACAAAGTTTTATTTGTCTCAGACTTTGTGATTCGTCAAGATAGATATCTAAAGATTTATCTTAGTTGATTTTTCGACGATTGTTCTTGAGAGGTGGTTAAGAACCTAGGATGCTCTTCGGAGTCGTAAGTTTCGGATTTATGAGGTTTGCTAGCTTGCTATTGCAAACAGATTTCAATACCTTGATCTTTGATCTAAACGAAAATCAAATAGGCTTATATGTTAGAGGAAGATTGGTATTAAAAGTATTCACTTTGGTTGAAGCAACTCTTAGGCTATAAAGGACGTCATCTAAGGTGAAAACACGGGGTTACCATAATACACCACCACTTTTTTCTTAGGCAATCTGTATATGGACAAACTCAATACAACTCCAAGAGTTCAAATCAATCAAGGAATAATATCTTGAGTTGTATCTCTCTCTCTCTTGCAATTAGAACGTTTACAGAATTGAATCCTTGAACCTAATTACAAAGAGATTACTTGGATGGTACCAATGACCAATGTCCAAGAATCAATCAAGTTATATCAATCAATCAACAAACTAGGTCGGATGTACCTACTATGATTGATTAACGCACAACCTGTGATATTTCAATTATAAAATAAACAATATAGTGCGGAAAAATAAATAACACAGACACCGGAAGTTTTGTTGACGAGGAAACCGCAAATGCAGTAAAACCCCGGGATCTAGTCCAGATTGAACACCAAACTATATTAAGCCGCTAAAGACACTAGCCTATTACCAATTAACTTCGTACTGGAATGTGGTTGATTCCTAAGTAGTATCCTACCGATTAAGGTACAGTCCCGCTCTTTACGCCTCTTGAATCCCAGCAGGACTCTGCGCAATTGATTCTCTTAGCTGATTTCACGCCAACTAAGAGTTGCTTCAACTCAATTGAAGACTTTAAACCAAATCTGCCTCCCACAGATTAAGCCTATATATGATTTACTTTTACAATCGAATAGTTTGATCAAAGGTGATGGAAATCGATAGCAATAGGAAAAGTCTAACTAACCTCAAAATCCGGACTTATGCAAACCGAAGTGAAGCCTAGATTATTATTCACCTCACAAGTATAAAACTTGTGGAATCGACAAAGTGTAAGACGAATATAAATTTGATGATTTCTATCTATCTTGATCGAGTAAGAAGATCAACAATAGATCAAGATCAGGATACTCGAGTTATCAAGAAAAGATAATTGGAACTGGCTTCACGAATCCCTATGAAGTCTTTGTAATCGCTAAACCCTAAAAAGATTAGGAATATGACGACTCTAGTTATAACTAGGACACACCAAAAAGTATTTTCTGGATTCAAAGATCTCAGTTGCTTGAAGTTTCCCTTTTGTAGACATTCAAAGCATATGTTTCTTTAGGGTTAAGCTAAGATAGCTTTGGAACCAAACAATCAATATCCACCGTTAGATGAATCTTTGAATCTGATTTACATAAACAAGATATACATTCTGGTTAGGTGAAACCATAACTGAACCGTGTATCAAGACTATGTTTAAGGTGGTTAGCCGGAACTAGCAGATTTGAATTTAAAAGCTTTAACACTCATTTTCATGAACACTTAAGACATGAACCTTGAGTCACAATCATGTGATCGAATAAGTCTATTGTTTTTAGAGAATTAATCAAATGTTAATTATCTCGTAGAAATAATTTAATCGCACTTGAAAATAATCGACATCGTTAGTAGATGGACAAAGTATAAATACCATAGCTGTTCGTGACTCTGGTAAGTCAGAGTACGTGTACCAGTTTGCAAAAATTTAACCAAACCAAGATCCGGAGTTCACATTATTAGAGCATAGCTCGGTTGAACAAGTTTGGTTGTCATATTTTAGTGAACAAAAACTCATTTAAAGAGTCGCTTGATTATTTACTAGAGTCAACTTCGTATAGGTTAGCTTGAAAGTATTAGGATATGAGGCATTACAAGTATTACGTGAAGACTTGAAGAATGTGAAGAAGTAAGGAGATGCAACAACGACATCATCCTTCCACTTGAGGTTAGTAATATTTGACTTGAACTGTTTCATTCCCTAATGTATCTTTCAAGTCCTGCATATTGAAAACATAACTGCGAAGCCGTGGATGATTATACTCTAGTTAGACATAGTATTAAGGAATACAATACGAAGTATAACGCTTATCTTTTGAACTTCTTATATAAGACATCGACATAATCGTATGAATGCTATTGTGATTATGTATGGGTATGGGTGAATATTTCATCCTAGGAAACAATGTTTTACATTTTTTTAAAGGAAGTACAATTCATAAACTTGTTTTATGAATCGAAAGGGAAATCACTAGGCTTATTGGTATTATTATTCATTGCAAATCTTTGGATTACCAATATGGGTGTTTAGTATAACCGCTCATGACTTGCTTATGTTCTTGGTAAAACTATTCACAAGGCCTAACTTTTGTATTGGTATGACTTTTATTAGTGAAACCGATCTTAAGTAATCACCTGAGATGGTATGATCGATTTGTTGTAATTGGTATGACCAACTCTAGACATTAGGGGACCGATCCTAGTAAGAGGTGAAACCGATCACAAAAGGGTAATCGATCCTTGTAAGAGGTGCAACAAGTTTTTAGTAATCGGGGAACCGATCCTATAAACATGTGCGACAAATACAAGTTAGATACCATATATATGTGGGAAACGATCCTAGTACCTAGTCAACCAAGTTTTGGTAACTAGCGTAACTAATTCTAGTACCGACATGGAGGTAGAACCAAAACTTATTTTCGTAGAACCGTGCAACCCATGATTTGTGATTTGATAGGATAATCAATCACATAGTTCTTGGAAGTCAGATGAACCAATGCTAAACTTGTTTGGAAGTGTGGAAAATCGGTTCTAAGATTGTAAATATGAAAAAGGATTTACAAAGTAAAGATATCGACATACTTTGTACATGTGCAGTAACTCTTATCTTTTATTGTTCAAAGATATTCCTTAATATCTAAAGGAGAATCCCGGATCGAAATAAATTGAGAATATTTTAATTAAGGTTTTTAGTTTTATATGCTTTTAATTTCCAACAATTAAAATGCATATCTTTAGAAAATAAAAATTAGTAATGTGCATTTACTGGTTGGAGATTTTCTACTGAGATTTCGGTCATTAATTGGACAGAGCATTTCCAGGAATTATGAAAACCGATTTGGTGTTTATTGCATATCTTTGAGAATATTTTCGGTTTTGGAAATTCCTTGCTGTCCAAACTTCCTTGGTCTATAAATATTGAAGTTTGCATTTTAGGAAAACTAATCCTCAGAGCCAGCAAAACTACCTAGTTGTGTTGTTACTGGTGGATCCGCCTATTCGGATAGGAAAGTAACCTAATTAGGCGAAATCTCTTACGACCCCTCGGTTTAAAGACTTCTTTGTGATTGAGAAGCTCTATTAGTACCGTTGGTGGGAAACTAGATAATTGCAGTTTATTATTAGTTTTCGATTCATTTGATTGACTTAACAGTTTTTGAACTTTGATTGCACCTAGTTTTTTATGCTTGAGAATCTTCTCTTCTGATATAAGATTCACTCAAACCAGATCGAAGTTTTTACGGGGATCTTTAGATTGTTTGTAGGTTTAAAGACGTCTTGTGATAATCCATTGTTAACAAAATCCGTTCTGTGTGTGATTGATCACAAGAGATTCAAGTTGATTGTGTGCAGGTGTTTATTGAAGATCAAAGAAGATTTTAAGACAAAGAAGATATTTTGGTTCATAATATTTGGTGTGCACAAAACTTGTTTCGTCTAGAAAAGGATCCAACTGTAATCGGTTTATCTTTGTGATGGATTTGATTGATTAGTTGAGTAGATCGGCATCAATACAATTCTTTGTGATTCAAAGTATTGATTGAAAAATCTAGACCATTACTTCGGTAATTGCTTGGTCTCAACTATACGAAGTTGGTTTAGGTTTTGCATAGCGGATTAATCCTGAGAGTATTCAATTCTGGACAAGATCCCGGGGTTTTTCCTGTATTTGCGGTTCCTCGTTAGCGAAATCTTGTTGTGCCATTTAATTTTAATTTCGGCATTATAATTTGTTTATTGTAATTAAAGTAAATTGCACTTTGTACGTTAACATGGCACTTGATATTGATCCCATTGGTTTCAGTTATTTCCGTACCTTTTATCAAGTGATCACTTTGTTGTTGTATTGTCTCTATTCCATATCCATAGACAATCACACAAAGTGTATTGGTTTTTTCCACTTTCCTTTGATATTTAATTCATGAGTTAGGCCAGTTCGGACTAACCTTATATCAAGTGGACACTGTGTTGAAATATTCCTTGAGTGATTGCATCTCCAAGAGGTTTATACAATGTGGGTCTTATATAGATTGTGATCAAAATAAAAGATTATGGTGTATTTGGGTACCCTCGTCTTTTCAATTGGTATCAGAGCAGGCAAACACGAAAAGATCTAACAATATGTGTTTGGTGCGATCCAACCTATAAGAAATTGAATCTATGACTGATTCAGTTAATGTTATGCAAAAATATAAATACTCAAAAGTTGAAGATGTTATGACTTCGTTAACTCATGATTCAGGAGTTGCGAAGACATCTGTGTCGTTCTCTGATGGAAAAGAAGATGCTGATAAAGAGTTGGTAAAACTCCTAAAGCCTATAAAATCTCTGTCTACAAACGTGCTGATATTAAAGACAGAGTCAAATCTTCTTAAGAATGAGATCAGAGATAAATACATTCAACTGAATCTTCTAGCCAAAGAGAATATGGATCTCACTGTCAAATTTGAAGCTTTTGGTAAATCTCTTACTCAAGATAAAAAGACACATCCTATGACTCTGACTAATGATGATGTTGTGATTTCTTCTGATATTGAGGAAACTAAAAGTCTTTGGTCGACTTTTACAGACTGTGATAAAACCTGTTTAGTCACATCTGAAACAAATGAAGATGATGGTAATTTTCCTAACTACATCAAGTCATAAGAGGATGAGAAACCATCTTCTACATCTACTGATGATCAGACGAAATCTTGTCCAAAGGAAACTTTGAACCGATTCCGTGAACACGATCTTAAGGAATAAAAATTTCAGCCACTTGACAGGAAACTTATACTTCTTCAAAATACAGTGGTACAAATACTGAAAGAAGTTTCTTGTCTTAAAAAACTGAAATACCTTTCCTCAGTAGAAAGACAGAATATACCACTACCTGATAAGATCAACTCAAAAGAATCAGAAGAAAGAGTTGATAATCACTTCTGGAAAAAGGTTCCTCCTCACCCATATTGAAACAATTCTTGTTTTGGTGAAGAACGATTCCAAAAGAAAGGGAAAGAGAGAATCTAGGCCAAAGGAAACAATAAGGAATTTCCCATTATGGTTTCAGATAATCATGCTGATGTAAATCATAAGGAAATCCTTAGAATGAAAAAATCTTATGAAAATATCATTGATATAATTAAGAGAGATTTATCTATCCCTGAAAATTCTCACATCAGTACATCTTCTCCACATGATCATATCTCGAGAGTTAGAAAAGATCATTATTCTAGGAGAAAATATTTTGGGCAGAAATTCCCAAGGAGAAACATGAACTATGGTTCTGATACTCGTTGTAAGCTAGAAAAAGCTTACTCCGATACAACGTAGTTGTATCGAAATTGTGCACTCTCATCCTCTTTCGTTCTCTTAATTATGGATGAGAAAAGCACAATAAAATGAAGAGCATATTTTTTGTGTCTTTGATTATTCGAAAAATCTGTGACATTGTATGGATGACTGCGAATCCATGTCTGTCTAAAAAGTGTTCATGTTTATCATGATCTTCCAAAAATAGGCTTTATTTAGAATTTTCGAATTTTAATAAAACTTCCAGCATGAGAAGTTTGGACAAAGGAAACAAAATATATTTTTGTAATATTTTCGGAATTTCCTGATACCTTCGGTCCAAAAGTTATCTCTTCTTAAAGAGAAACTATCTCTTGCTTGTATTCTGAAACCCTGGTCAATCCCTATTTAAATAACCGAGCATGTATCCAACAACTCGTAGTGTCACAAAGGCTAATAAGGAAGAAGCTAAAAAGGTTAAGGATTGTCAAGGAATCAATACAGAAAGGAAGAAGAAAAACATATCAAAAATCATGTCTGATTATGATTTTGATAGTTTAGTTGGATCACAAGATGAGTCATGTCTGTTGGCTTACAATTTACAAGATCTAACCAAAACCAAGTGGATTCGTTATGATAGTATGATTGACTATATCCAAGGTTTTGAAGAACTAAGAACCAACCTCGTAATGACGGTTCGAAATCAAGATTGGTCAAAGATAAAATTGAGGAGACAAAAGATGATCTTGTTGATATGAAAGTTCAGGTTGAAAAACTTGAGAAACAAGAAGTGGTTGCAGACAAGTCTCTTGAGACATGCTTCAAAAGTTTGAACACTGAAGAAACCTCAGTGAACAACAAGAGCACCACTAGAGATTAAGTTATATGCTGTAATACTTAATCCCAAAAAAAATAGACATCAGTTTTTGATTTCTTTCAATAATTGTATAAGGTCTATTTTTGAATAAAACTATCTTATTTATAAATAAAATTATTATTTTATAATTTTCCTTGTGATAGTTTTTCGTTTACATAGACTGTGCTTGAATGCTTTATCTTATTGCTATGTATGTTTATGGGATGTATGATTTCAGTTTTCTTGACCTTAATATTCGATCTCATATGGTGTGAACCCTTATGGTTTGGGTGACTTTTTGGTTTAGCGGGATTAAGTTCTAGCCCATGTTGGTAGGCTTTATCAAAGGATCATGAGCGGTTCCGATTGAAACAATATGTGAAAAAGTCACAATATGTTGAATCGTTTTTGGTTTAGCATAAAAGCATATGTTTTTCGGGGTTTCAACTTTTGCATTGTGTTAGTTAAAACCTCTTTTCAACCTTTCTCTGGTAAAGGTTGGTTCTTGTTGTTATTCTTTTGTCTTGCGAGAGGACGACAACATAACGGGGGAGAGTTCTAATGTGAACTTGCACTTAATGATATATCTTTCAGGGGTGAAGAGGATGCGGAACTTGATATAACGAATTTGTTAGTTAATCGTTTTCCTGTTTAAGAAAGACTGATTTTATTGCATATATTTAATGCTTTTGCTTAACAATATTTCGGTACAATTGATGTTTACTCCATTGTTTGTGTATGGATGTGTGTGTGATTCAATTGTTTCCAGTTAAGAAAAACTATTGTTTTCTTGCTTTATTGTTTGGTATCAATTGTTTAGGCTTAAGAAATTTCTGTGCAATTGCAGTACTTTAATGTCTATGTTTTTTCAATTGCTTCCGGTTGAGGTAAATAATTATGCAAGTTGATTTATTTGGTTTGTATGAATTGTTATGGATTGACAAAAGAAAAGGTTTTTTGGATAAATTGTTTAGTCCAATTCGATTCCGGATAAGAGAAACTAAGTTAATTCTGATCTTAGTTAGACTTATCAAAGTGGAGGTTTCGTTTATTCAAGTCTAATCGAATGCCTTAACAAGGAATTCTAGTTAACTAACCTAGTACTTGTCTTGTTTAAAAGTAAAAGGTCTGAGTTATTGATGAGAATAACTAGAGCTTGACGAGAAAAATAAAGTTAATTCTGATCTTTATTTTGGTCTTATCGAATACGCGATTGTATTTGTGCAATCGGTTTAGCAAAGGAATTAAGGTGCTCAGTCGATTTTTGGTTTGCCAAACTATTAAGGAAAATTGCTTCGGGAAATCGTTTCCTTGGTAACATATCAAAACAAAATTACTTTGTAGTTTCGGTTTTGATATTGGTTATCAAAAATGGTGTGTGGAACCCTCGTGCTTAACTCTTATAGGTTGCAAGTATCATTATAAGATTTGTAAGATCCTTTCGGTTAGTTCTTTATTTGCTCGTACCTTTGTCATTTTGTGACAAAAAGGGGGAGAAATATATGGAGTAAACAAGTGATATTGATATTGATTTGGTATCACTAAGGAAAGGACAATGGTACTGAAACGGTATATCTAACGAAAAGACTAAAGAATAGACTAAGGGGGAGTAACATATCATATGATGATGTGAATAACAAAGACGTGCGGATTGAAAATCTACCTATCTTACCTTTAGGGGGAGTATTAGCTTTGTTATTATAATGTCAACAACGGCATTTATGAATTGAATGTATACAGGTTATTGTGCTGTTGAATATGGGAATCAAGCGTATGTGTAATGAATTCTTGTAATTTTCTTATCCATATGATGTAAGAGTTTTGTCACTAAAATTGACAGAGAGGGAGATTGTTAGAGCATAGATCGGTTGAACCCACCAAGCGTTGGTATGTCAAGTTTTATTGTCATATTTTAGTGAACCAAAACTCATTTAAAGAGTCGCTTGATTATTTACTAGAGTCAACTTCGTAGAGGTTAGCTTGAAAGTATTAGGATATGATACATTACAAATATTACGTGAAGACTTGAAGAATGTGAAGAAGTAAGGAGCTACAACGACGACATCATCCTTCCACTTGAGGCTAGTAATATTTGACTTGAACTGTTTCATTCCCTAACGTATCTTTCAAGTCCTGCATATTGAAAACATAACTGCGAAGCTGTGAATGATTATACTCTAATTAGACGTAGTATTAAGGAATACAATACAAAGTATAACACTTATCTTTTGAACTTCGTATATAATACATCAACATAATCATATTAATGCTATTGTGATTATGTATGGGTATGGGTGAAGATTTCGTTCTAGGGAACAATGTTTTACATTTGTTTAAAGGAAGTACAATTCATAAACTTGTTTTATGAATCGAAAGGGAAATCGCTAGGCTTATTGGTATTATTATTCATTGCAAATCTTTGGATTACCAATATGTGTGTTTAGTATAACCTCTCATGAACTTCTTATGTTCTTGGTAAAACTATTCACAAGGCCTGACTTTTGTATTGGTATGACTTTTATTAGTGAAACCGATCTTAAGTAATCACCTGAGATGGTATGACCGATTTTTTGTAATTGGTATGACCAACTCTATACATTGGGGGACAGATCCTAGTAAGAGGTGCAACCGATCACAAAAGGGGAATCGATCCTTGTAAGAGGTGCAACAAGTTTTTAGTTATTGGGGAACCGATCCTATGAACATGTGCAACAAATACAAGTTAGATACCATATATATGTGGGAACCGATCGTAGTACCTAGTCAACCAAGTTTTGGTAACTAGCGTGACTAATTCTAGTACCCACATGAAGGTAGAGCCTAAACTTGTTTTGGTAGAACCGTGAAACCCATGAGTTATGATTTGATAGGATAATCAATCACATAGTTCTTGGAAGTCAGATGAACCAATTCTAAACTTGTTTGGAAGTGTGGCAAATCGGTTCCAAGATTGTAAATATGAAAAAGGATTTACAAAGTAAAGATGTCGACATAATTTGAACATGTGCAGTAACTCTGATCTTTTATTGTTCAAAGATATTCCTTAACAGCTAAAGGAGAATCCCAGATCGAAATAAATTGAGAATCTTTTAATTAAGGTTTTTAGTTTTATATGCTTTTAATTTCCAGCAATTAAAATGCATATCTTTAGAAAATAAAAATTAGTAATGTGCATTTACTAGTTGGAGATTTTCTACTGAGATTTCGGTCATTAATTGGACAAAGTATTTCCAGGAATTATGAAAACCGATTTGGTGTTTATTGCATATCTTTGAGAATAATCATTTTTGGAAATTCCTTGGTATCCAAACTCCCTTGGTCTATAAATATTGAAGTTTGCATTTCAAGCAAACTAATCCTCAGATCCAGCAAAACTACCTAGTTGTGTTGTTACTGGTGGAGCCACCTATTCAGAGAGGAAAGTACCCTAATTAGGCGAAATCTCTTACGGCCGCTCGGTTTAAATACTTCTTTGGGATTGAGAAGATCTATTAATATCGTTGGTGGGAAACTAGATAATTGCAGTTTATTATTAGTTTTCGATTGATTTGATTGACTAACGGTTGTTGAACTTTGATTGCACCTAGTTTTTTATGCTTGAGAATCTTCTCTTCTGACATAAGATTCACTCAAACTAGATCGAAGTTTCGACGGGGATGTTTAGACTGTTTGTAGTTCTAAAGACGTCTTGTGATACTCCATTGTGAACAGACTCCGTTCTGTGTGTGATTGATCACAAGAAATCCAAGTTCATTCTGTGCAGGTGTTTATTAAAGATCAAAGAATATTTTAAGATAAATGAGATATTTGAGTTCATAATCTTTGGTGTCACAAAACTTTTTTCGGCTGGAAAAGGATACAACTATAATCGGTTTATCTATGTGATAGATTTGATTGATTAGTTGAGTAGATCGACATCAATACAATTCTTTGTGATTCAAAGTATTGATTGCAAAATATTTACAATTACTTTTGTTAGATCACTGCTTGGTCGAACTCGCATGTGTTGCTATCTCAAGCATGTTTGTCAATGTTAGTGATCAAAACTATAAGTCTTGATTTCTAGTCTACTATTAGCTAAGTCTCGGACTAGGATAGAAAGTGTAGTTGAGCTCAAGACTCCATGGCGATCATCATACAAATACGAAGAACTACTCATGTAACTGGTGGAACTTCATCGACTAAAAGGTATGTGGAGACTTGAACTTATCTATCACTCAAAAGTCTATCTACTCTATCTCCTATCTTGAGACAAAAATCGTTTTGCTATATAGACTTTGATTATACACATTCGCTATTTCGAGACGAGTTTATCTCGCTTCTCTATTTATCTAAATATGTGTTGGTAATCTTTCGATTTTTCTAAGTTCATCTTTACTAGTGATGAAAGTCATGTTAAGTTTCAATCACTTGAAAATGGCTTTGACGAAAAATGGTTTGTGAACAACAACTATATAACGTCCTCTAAGAATGTTTCAATGTTGAAATGAGAGTTTAGATTATATAACCATTTTTGGATATAAGTCCTTATTCCTTGAACCAAAATATGCGTCTTTGCTGCTCAGGAAAACCGGAACAGAGTCCGCGAACCCAGTCCGCATACGCAGTCCGCGTACCCAGTCCGCGTACTGTCAGAGGTTCTCTTCCCGAGAAAATATGCCGGAGTTTGTGAACTATTTACAAACTTATTCCGGGTACTTAAGTCCGCGTACCAGTCCGTGTACTTAAGTTGGTTATTTTCTAAAAACGATTATTCTTGAACTTAAACTTATATAAACTAAGGAATGCAAGTTTGCAAACCGTGGCCATAAAGTTCATGAACCGATTCAAGTGAGTCAAATCGTTTTTTTTTTTAATTGTGTCTATTATAAATATCTACGCAATTGAACAACTCTCTAAATAGTTCATTTGAGTCATTTGAACTAGTTGTGATAAAGAAGAATATGGTTGATATGAAAGTGCTCATATGGCTAACCATTTGGTTAACTACTGTTGAACCAACTAGATGTACATGTTTGGGTACGGTTACACAAACCTAAATAAACGTGCATTTCATTTGTGTGTAACAAGCTAAGTTCCAATCTAGCGATTGAAAGATATTAGCTTGAATCTAATCAGGTTTTCATCTAACGGTGAATATTGAATGCTTTGTTACTAAGCTAACATTGATTGCAAACCCTGATTTGAAAGACTATATAAGGGAGAACTCTAGCAACTGGGAAACCTAATCCCCACACCTCCTGTGTGATACTAGTTGTATTAGCTAGAGTCGATTCTCTTTTAACCTTAGGTTTCTACCGAGACCCTGTAGGTTAACGACTTGAAGACTTCATTGGGATTTTGAAGCCAGACCGATACTACTTTTCTTGTAGTTGTGTGATCTGATCTTGTTGTTTCTATCGTACTAAGTACAATCGTAAGGATTGACTTGAGATTGATTTCTCCGATATGCAAGATATAAAAGAAGTCATAAACATCTTCGTCTCATCATTTGTGCTTCCACAATATCTAGTTTCGCCATCATATGATTTAGATTATTGTGAGGTGATTGATAATACTAAGCTATTCTTCAGGAACATAAGTCTGGTTTATCAATTGGTTCCTATTCACCTTGATTTATCAAAAGATGGAACAAAAACTCGGAGTTATTTCTGTGGGAGACGGATTTATCTATTACCGTAGACTTTTCTGTGTGATACAGATTTGTTTATTAAAGTCTTCGACTCTGGGTCGTAGCAACTCTTAGTTGTGGGTGAGATCATCTAAGAGAATCAAGTGCGTAGTATCCTGATGGGATCAGAGACGTAGGAGCTCAACTGTACCTTGGATCAGTGTGAGATTGATTGGGGTTCAACTACAGTCTAGACCGAAGTTAGTTTGTAGTAGGCTGGTGTTTGTAGCGGCTTAATACAGTGTATGTTCAATTTGGACTAGGTCCCGGGGGTTTTATGAATTTGCGGTTTCCTCGTTAACAAAACTTCTGGTGTCTGTGTTATTTCTTTTCCACATTATATATTGTTATATAATTGAAATATCATAGGTTGTGCGTTTGAATCAATCAATTGAGAAATCCAACCTTTGGCTGTTGATTGAAATTGATTGATACTTGAACATTGGTCTTTGGTACCGTTCAAGTGATTTCTCTTGTATTCAATTAGACTCGCAGATTTCTATTTGCTTGAGTAAGTATTGAATCGAGAAAGAGAGATATAACTCTTTGATATACTTTTATTAAGATTGAGTCTAACTGTCTAGTTGATTCTCTTAAAAGTATATTGGAGTTAGTCCATACAGATTTTTAATCGAAATATTGGGTGTGGTTGTTAGAACCCCGCTTTTTCAATTGGTATCAGAGCAGGCAAACACGTTTAAAGACCTTATAAGTCTGTGTTTGTAGCGATCTGACTATATGGAAAAGAATGTTATCTCTGATAGACGCATCACCAGAAATAAAAGTTCTGTTTCTACTATATCTATTAAAGAGAAAGATTCTTCAATCTAAAATATGGACGAACCTAGTATTCTGGCGAGACAAACAGACACTGACATGTGTTGTTCCGATTACCCTTCAAAAGAGTCTATCTCCATTAATGAAAGGGAAACAACTCAGAAGAGTGAACTAATTCTAAATCTTGTTAGAATCCAAGATGATAGCTTTAATCGGTTGAAAGACCATGTCAATGTCCTTCTTGGAATAGTAAGAGACTGCAATTCCAAAAGTGTTGAAGATCAGTCTTCACGTATCCTACTTGAGGCAAGTATTGAAAAGGATATTTTTTAAATTGAACATCGCTTGAATAAACTCTCTATTCAAGGTCGTGTCAAAAATCCCTCTATACCATCTACTTCTATTGAAACCAAATCTCCAGGTTCAAAAGTAAAATCGGAATCCCCTCCTGATAAAAAGGATGTGCCTGAAATCTCCATTAATCAAGGATGTTTCACATCAAATGGGAGGAAGAAATATTCAAACGATGATGTTAAGATGAAACCTTCTAATCATCCTCATGATCAGAAAGTATGTGTCTTTTGTGATTCAAAAGGGCCTGTTAAGCTAAAGAGAAACTCTAGGTTGAATAACAATTCCATTGTTCAACTTCAACACACCTTAGACTTAATTCTCAAAGGTGTAACTGACATTCGTATGTCTAAACCAATTGGTTTTCGTACTTATCCTGTGTATGCTACCAGGAAGGTCAGTTCAATGAGTTCCTCGAATGAGCAAAAAAAGAACATGCGTCTTAACAGAAATCGTCTAAGGAAAGATCAATTCGTTTCCTCTGGAGATAATATTACTTTTGATGTGAACAAAATCCCAGGAGAAAGGAGAAAAATTGATGATATGAGAAATAACTTGAAGGAGATAATTGAAGGCTATAAAGAAATTGTCAACATGCTGTCATCGTCCTCTAGTAAAAATTCTTCTGGTAAGAGATCAAACTATGTCTCATATTTTGATGACAGTAAGTTTTATGATAATTTTTCACATCAAAAGAGATTTTTTCCTAGACTTGAAAGGAAAAAGAAACTCAACCATGAACTTCGTTCATCTAATGAGCTGAAAGCTCATTCTTGTGCTAATTAATCACAAGGGTTGAGAACTTACTCATAAAAATCCTATTGGATAAGTTGTGTTAATAATCGAGTATATTTCTGTCAAAATTGTTTTCTGTTTAGTTGAGTTATCTTCTTATCGTTTATGACTCAACTATTGTCTGCAGACAACTTTGCCTAAAGTATTTACTGTATCTAATGTGGTTCTTCGTTTTTCCTTCTCTTTTTTGAAGAAGTTTTTTTTGCAACCTTGTTGACAACTACTTTTCTGCTATAATATTGTTTCTCTCTGAGATATAAAATTTATTGAGCCAAAAATTCTTGTGATATTTTTCACAAAGCAGTAATTTTGTCTTGTCGTAAAATTACGACCGGTTGCATACCTTTGGTGTTGGGTCAAGATTGTGTTTGTACGAGTACCCATGTTACTTTCACGAATCAATGTTTAGAAACCCTGAAAGTTACCTTCCCTAAGAAACCATTTAAATACCAAAACCCTTGAGTCTCATACGCATACTCTGGGATTTTTTTTGTGGTCTGTCAAGAATGTCTTCTTCTAACTCTAGTGGTTTTCCAAAAGGGTTTCTTGACAAAGGTATTGGTTTCGAGTCCAAGGGAAGGAAGAAAAGAACCCTAGTAGAAGATGATCATCCTAATTTATCATGTTACTATGCCTATACACATCAGGATGTTGAGAATGAGGACATGGTTTCTGTTGAAGTGGTTCACGATTTTCTTAAATATTTTGAGGAAGCAAAACTGCAGCTCGTTGATACTTTGAAGAGTCTTGGTGTGTTAAAAACTGAGTTGAAAAAGGTTACCTCTAACCTTGGTCTCATAAAAACACATGTTAAAGAACTTCTCAATGAGGATATCTTCTCTGAAGAAGCATTTGATGCTGTCAATCACAAGCTCAAAGACCTCAAGTCTAGTGAGGATCCTGAATCGTCTCTCTAGTTCGTGCTCGCCTTCGGCATAGGAGTCCACGTTGTCTTTAGCTTGTTGATTTTATTTTGTCTAGTAAATCTTCTTATGAGAATTTTATTCTTGTGTTTTTAGGAAGAATAACTAGAGTTTGGAATAGCCATTATTCTGATTACACATAGCTATGTCCAACGTTTTCATCTTTACTGTTTTTAGATTTATTTGCTTAAATTCCAAAAAATTGATTGGAAGATGATTTTTTGCAGTATTAATCTTTATGGTTTTATATATTGCAAACTTGTTATGGGATATGTGTGTTTGCGTCCATGAACTATGATTGTCCCATACATTGTCAAAAGTTAAGTCTTTCATATGTCGATATACATATATTGCTAAAAGAATGAATGAGCTTTTGACATTACAAAAGTTTTAAGACTATTATATGTCATTATGCAAATATTGATGGAAGATAGGATGAACTTTTGTTTACAAGGATTATGTCTATTATATGTCATTGTGCAAATAGTGATGGAAAATAGAATGAATCCTTGTCTATTCCGCAGTATTGATCTTCCCTGATCCATATTTTATGAATATACTATGCGGCTCCGTAAGTTCTCTTATGTCGAGCATGACCAAATGAATTGATCACACTCTTGTGGTAATTTAGTTGTATATTCCGGTTAAATTAATCATGGGTTTTTCTTGAGAATAATTTAATTGAGTTTTTTTGGATTCAAATTCATATTCGTATGTGATTTGTTATGTCCAAATAAATCCTTCTTTTCTTGTGAAAGTAAGGTCGCTCTTGTTGTTCTTTCGGGAATGACATATTATGGGGGAGAGATCTTAATTGAACTTGTGCTTAATTGCAAAATCTTTGTGGGGAGTGCGGTTGTGGAATATTATAGGTGTTATCTTATATCTTTATAAACTCCTTGATAAATGCATTTAGGTTTTGCTATATGATGGCATCTAAAAAGTTGATATGTGCTTTCTTTTGGTCATGAAATGTCTCTTTGGAAATTTCATTAGGATCCCACTAGTTTTCGTACCTTTGCCAATTTTATTGACAAAAAGGGGGAGAATTAATGTGTAGTTCACACTACAAATACATATGGTTTTTGGATCATTATATAAGGGGGAGTGGTTTCCATGAGAGATGGAGTATTAACTAAGGGGGGGTGATACATATCACCATAGTATTATTGCCGAAGTTGTGATACAATTGAACTTTGATGTTGTGTAATAATACTATGACACTGTATAACAATGATTGAGAATTCTTGTTTTCTCATTGTTATGACTACAGATTTTCAACAACGGTGATACTAAACTTACAACCTTTGGGATCATTGGAGTACTTGGAAGTGACGAAGATTTCGAGTAATGTTGAAGAACCAAGAAGATCAGGCATGTGGAAGAGAAGCTACAAAATTTTGTTTATCTATTTTTGTATTCCATATGTATTGATAGTTTGTCACTAAAATTGACAAAAGGGGAGATTGTTAGAGCACTGCTCGGCCGAACTCGCATGCGTTGCTATCTCAAGCATGTTTGTAAATGTTAGTGATCAAAACTATAAGTCTTGCTTTCTAGTCTACTATTAGCTAAGTCTCGGACTAGGATAGATTGTGTAGTTGAGCTCAAGACTCCATGGAGATCATCATACAAAGACGAAGAACTACTCAAGTAACTGGTGGAACTTCATCGAATAAAAGGTATGTGGAGACTTGAACTTATCTTACAACCATTGTTGGATATAAGCATTGTGTGGTAACTCATACATGTATAAGTCCTTATTCCTTGAACCAAAGTATGCGTACTTTGCTGCTCAGGAAAATCGGAACAGAGTCCGCGAACCCAGTCCGCGTACTGTCGGAGGTTCTCTTCACGAGAAAATCTGCTGGAGTTTGTGAACTATTTACAAATTTATTCCGGGTACTTATGTCCGCGTACTTAAGTTGGTTATTTTCAAAAAACGATTATTCGTGAATTTAAACTTATATAAACTAAGGAATGCAAGTTTGCAAACCGTGGCTATAAAGTTCATGAATCGATTCGAGTGAATCAAATAGTTTTTGTTTCAATTGTGTCTATTATAAAGATCCAAGAAATTGAACAACTCTCTAACTAGTTCATTTGAGTCATTTGAACTAGTTGTGGTAAAGAAGAATATGGTTGATATGAAAGTTCTCATATGGCTAACCATTTGGTTAACTACTGTTGAACCAATTAGATGTACATGTTTGGGTACGGTTACACAAACCTAAATAAACATGCATTTCATTTGTGTATAACAAGATAAGTTTCGATCTAACGGTTGAAAGATATTAGATTGAATCTAATCAAGTTTTCATCTAACGGTGAATATTGAATGCGTTGTTACTAAGTTAACATTGGTTGCAAAACCTGATTTGAAAGACTATATAAGGGAGAACTCTAGCAACTGGGAAACCTAATCCCCACACCTCCTGTGTGATACTAGTTGTATTAGCTAGAGTAGATTCTCCTTTAACCTTAGGTTTCTAGCGAGAACCTGTAGGTTAACGACTTGAAGACTTCATTGGGATTTTGAAGCCAGACCGATACTACTTTTCTTGTAGTTGTGTGATCTGATCTTGCTGTTTCTATCGTACTAAGTACAATCGTAAGGATTGACTTGAGATTGATTTCTCCGATAGGCAAGATATAAAAGTAGTCACAAACATCCTCGTCTCATCGTTTGTGATTCCAAAATAACTAGTTTCGCCATCATACGACTTATATTATTGTGAGGTGATTGATAATACAGAGTTGTTCTTCGGGAATATAAGTATGGTTTATCAATTGGATCCTGTCCACCTTGATTTATCAAAAGACGGAACAAAAACTCGTAGGTATTTCTGCGGGAGACGGATTTATCTATTACCGTAGACTTTTCTGTGTGATACATATTTGTTTATTGAAGTCTTCAACTTTGGGTCGTAGCAACTCTTAGTTGTGGGTGAGATCAGCTAAGGGAATCAAGTGCGTAGTATCTTGTTGGGATCAGAGACGTAGGAGCGCAATTGTACCTTGGATCAGTGGGAGATTGATTGGGGTTGAAGAAGTTAGTTTTTAGTAGTCTAGTGTCTGTAGCGGCTTAATACAGTGTGTGTTCAATCTGGACTAGGTCCCGGGGTTTTTCTGCCTTTGCGGTTTCCTCGTTAACAAAACTTTTGGTGTCTGTGTTATTTCTTTTCCGCATTATATTTTGTTATATAATTGAAATATCACAGGCTGTGCGTTTGAATCAATCAGTTGGGAAATCCAACCTTTGGTTGTTGATTGAAATTGATTGATACTTGAACATTGGTCTTTGGTACCGTTCAAGTGACTTCTCTTGTATTCAATTAGACTCGCAGATTTCTATTTGCTTGAGTAAGTATTGAATCGATAAAGAGAGATATAACTCTTTAATATACTTTTATTAAGATTGAGTCTGACTGTCTAGTTGATTCTCTTAAAAGTATATTTTATTTAGTCCATACAGATTGCTAATCGAAATATTGGGTGTGGTTTTTAGACCCCCGCTTTTTCAACTTTGATAATTGTTATTGGATAGATCTAAGGACCTGGCAAAGGAGTTTATTGGGATAAACGGAAGAGACTTTTGTCAAAATCATATCACGTTGATTGAAAAGAGTTGTTACCGAACAGATTTGTTGTTCCTTTACTGTTTGGAATACGAACCAAAGGAATTGTTCCAAGTGCGTGACTTAATGCAAGTTGGAGGCAGGGATACAAACGGAACTAGGTGAACTATAGGTTTAGTTGCTTGGTATCAACTATACGAAGTTGGTTTATATTTTGTATAGCAGCTTAATCCTAAGAGTATTCAATTCTGGACAAGGTCCCGGGGTTTTTCTGCATTTCGGTTTCATCGTTAACAAAATCTTGCCGTGCTATTTACTTTTATTTCCGTATTATAATTATTTTATTATAATTAAAGTAAATTGCACTTTGTACGTTAATAGGGCACTTGATATTGATCCCATTGCTTTCGGTTATTTCCGTACCTTTTATCAAGTGATCACTTTGTTGTTGTATTGTCTCGATTCCATATCCATAGACAATCACACAAAGTGTATTGGTTTTCTCCACTTGCCTTTGATAATTAATTCATGAGTTAGGCCAGTTCAGACGAACCCTATATCAAGTGGACACTGTGTTGAAATATTGCTTGAGTGATTGTATAAGCAAGAGGTTTATACACAGTGGGTCTTGTATAGGTTGTGATCAAAATAAAAGATTGTGCTGTATTTGGGTACCTTCGTCTTTTCACACATAACTAATTAGGTTTGCGTAACGGTATGGATACCTTAAGACTATGACCGGTTCCGAAACAAAAATAACTATTTTGGTTTGCGTACCGGTTTGGATACACAGCCGATTTCAGGAACATATAACTATTTTGGTACGTGTACCGGTTTGGATACTAACCCGGTTTCGTGACCACAATTCCTAAATGTCTTGAATTTGAGTATTCTTATCGATCCGGTTCACGAGTTAAACATATTTTTTCATGATGTACATAAGAATATGCAGATCACAAATATGCAAGTCGATATACACACATACACACACACACACACATATATAGATAGATAGATAGATACTCCGTTAGTTGTACGAGTACATGTAATACGGGTTCAGACTTATAGCAGTTTCCCAGTTTGTAAGACTGATAACACTGTCTTGTATTTGAACCTATAGTCGTTCTATATTTCTATCTAAATCGATTCGAAACATTCCCGAATAACATCAATGACATATATCATTGTTCCAGCCTATTTTCGAGTCATAAAATTTTAATCATGATTTTGATTCCGAACACTAATTTTTCCTTAACTGAAATTCATCAAGTATGAACAAATATTCATGATTAAGCTTAGTCATTATATTTTGAGAACTAATTATCAAGATAAACTTGACTCGAAATACTTAAATATGCTTATGATAGTCTAATTAGTTATGAGACATCGTCTCAGTGATAGAAAAGTGAATATAACTTGAGCAATAGGTGGTTCAGTCTTCACTTGCCTTTTTTTGATGAAGTTATCCAAAAGCTTCGGTTGATCTTCGCCTTCAAACGGTAGAATGCAATGATGACTGACGTGATCTACTGTTTCTCAACTACATATCTATCCTAGTCCGAGACTTAACTAATTGTATATTAGAGATCAAGACATAGTTTTGACAACTAAATTTGAAAATAAGCTTGAAATAGCAATACTTGTGAGTTCGACCGAGCATTGCTCTAACATAAGGGAATCAACTGCGTAAAAACTTGCGAGGTTCAAGAAATGTAAGGAGCACGACTGTAACTGAACCGCTTGGAGGGTGGATTCGGTCTCAACTACATTCTAGTACGAAGTCTGATAGTAATCTAGTCTCTGTAGCGGCTTAATACAGTGTGGTGTTCAATCTGGATGAGGTCCTGGGGTTTTTCTGCTATTGCGGTTTCTTCGTTAACAAAATTTATGGTGTCTTGTGTTTTTCCTTTTCCGCATTTTATTTTCATAATTGGAATTGCACAGGTTTGTATGTATTCAACCTAAGTAGATAAGTCCGCTTAATTGTAATTGATTACAAGACTAATTTCTTGTAGAATTTGTGTCTTGAAAGATAGATAATAAGTTTAATCACTTTGCAGAATTCCGATTGAATTATTTTGATACGAATAGATTGATCATGGATATTGATTTTTGAGATCGTCCAAATGCTCTGCTTAACAATCAGGTTCACGGACCTTGTGTCCATATACATACTGATTGAGTAGAAGTTGTTATATTAACTCTATACATATTTCAAGGATTATTATGTTGGTCTACTTGCAATTGTGTTAAGTTTTCTCTATACAGGTTGCCGAATAAAAAAGTTGTGTGTATTTGGTATCCCATGCGTTTTCAGTTTCTGCACAGGTATGAGTCATCTTGTGAAACTCCTTCTCATAATCGATTATTGATTGAACAAAATTATTACAATAGCTAACTCCGTTTCCATATAGGTAGAGGGAATCAGAATAAAGAGAGGATTTTAATGACATCTTTTCAACATACTTTTCAGAGACTTTAATAGAGAGTTTTGCATGATAAATATTATACATAACTCTTGCTAGAAAAAGGATAGGATTTTTATGAGACACAAGAAAAACCTTGAAAGGGGATTTTCGGAACAAGACAACTATAAGTTAGCGAAAATTTGCTCATTGAAATAAGAAAAATATATTCTATGGCCAAATAAGCAAGAACTGAAACTTTTACTTGAACCAATTTTAAGAAAGTGCCTTCTTGGAAATATCTTCCATATATCTCGCAATTTTTTTTCTTATTGTGCTTGTTAGAGAATAGCTCGGTTGAACCCACTAAGTGTTGGTATGTCAAGTTTGGTTGTCATATTTTAGTGAATCAAAACTCATCTAAAGAGTCGGTTGATTATGTACTAGAGACAACTTTTTACAGGATAGACTAGAAAGTCTAGGATTATGAGTATTACTCGAAGACTTGAAGAATATGAAGAAGTAACTGAAAAAGTGGGGGTCTAACAACCACACCCACTATTTAGCTTAGCAATCTGTATGGACTAAACCTTAATAATATTCCGAGAGTGAAAAAATCAATCAAAGAATAATACTAAATAGTTTATCTCTTACTCAACACAATCAATGGTTAAACAGAAGCAAATCCGTAAACCTGATTTTAGCGTTAAGTTCTTGAACCAAAATCTTTTGTGTTAATCACAACCTATTCAATATCCATTGTGTATAAACCTCTTTAAGTAACAATCACTAAAGGAATATTTCAACACGGTGTCCACTTGAAACAGGGTTAGTCCGAACTGGTCTAACAATGTAAAAATAACAAAATCAATTGTTCAAGATCAATCAAGTCTTATCCAAAAAATAAGGTCGGATTTAATAACTATAATTGATTAACGTACAACCTGTATTATTTTAATTATATAAATAAAATATACTGCGGAAAAGAAATAACACATACACCAAAAATTGTGTTAACGAGGAAACCGCAAATGCAGAAAAACCCCGGGACCTAGTCCAGAATAAACAGACATTGATTATAAGTTGTTACACCAATTTCCTACTACCTATTCGGACTAGATGTAATACCTGCTTCAGCTGTATTCAAGAACTAAATATAAGTCCTAGCACAACGCCAACTGTCTTTAGGAATTCTCCTTGTAAATATTCCAGCATAACCCAAGGTTCTCTTTAGAAGATACACCAACACGATTGATACGATTCGATTTTTTTGTTTGCACAAAACACCAATTTGATTTCCCTTTAGATGTGAATCAAATTTTTTGGAAATCTTGTGTTTATTTTGATATAAACAATTACTAAGTAGAAGTAATATCAAAACAAACTTGTAGATTAGGGTTTTAACTTACAATCAGTATACGTACACACAAGGAATCCGTGAACTGATTTCTGTAAGTGAACTTGGGCGATTCCAAAGATCAATTTCCAAGTTAAGAAAACCCTTCTACAAGAACAACTAGATAAATCTAGAGACATCTTGTTTAAAACTTCTTAAGGATTTTTACGAGATACCTTAATCGAAGTTTTCTTTCTAGCTTCCGATTTCGACTAACAAGTGTTGGTATACGATCGAAAACTGAAATCTATCAAAACTAGGGTTTATGATCAACAACTCTTGAATGGTTTTATATCAGAAGAGAAAACCTTAGAATAGACAAGAGGTGAAAAACCTAGATTACAAGTTGTATGATCAATCACGAAGATTAAATCCAACTCGGTTTTGTGATCCCCAATACAAAGACTTTTATCCCACTCTTGTTCACGAAGAACAGAAGATATGGAAAACAACCTTATGAAGCTTACGCCAATTTTCCAAAGGGGATAAAAACGTATAACACTCATGAACCCTTTATTTATAGTGAATAAGGTAGCTTGAAATCTAAGCTAAGGTTTTGAATATTTTCCTTTTTAAAGACTCTCTTAATTATGAGAGTCTTTCCTAAGTTACAACTCTTGCCAAAATAATTAAATAAATAATTAATTAGCAAATATTGTATTTATGTGAATAAATCACATTTTGACTTAGGAAGGAATCACAAACACTTTAATATGGTAATCAAATATATTTGGATTAATAGCCAACTTGCCTAGATAAGGAAACATCACCAATTTGACTAAAAAAGACTTCTAGTCACGTAATTGGGCCCAGGTACGTGAACCGTTACAAGCAGTCCATGGATTGTTTCCTACTAGCGAACTGTAACAGTTACAGCAACACGTATAACTGTTACTTTAATAAACCACTCATAACTTCATCATTATAACTCGGAATTGAGTGATTCTTGGCTCGTTGAATTCGTAAGCTCATTCACTATAACATGAGAACCTTTCCAGGGATAAAGGTTATTGTCACAAAATTCGTGGCTCAAATAACCTCAAGTATATATACATAAGTGTACATTTACCGTCATATGAATTGTTCCATAGAGTGAGCATTTGTTTTGATAGATTAGAAAGGTAGAATTGAACAAGAATCCAAATGAAATCAATTACCACATACCTTTATTGATGAAGTCCTTGATGATGTCTTCTTGTAATCTTCAGTCTTCATCCTTAAGAGTAGTTCTTCTTAGAGCTAATTTAGTCCGAAACTATCTATAGTATACAAAATCAAGAATGTGTTTTGGAAACTAAATTTGACAACTAGATTGACATACCAACGCTAGTGGGTTCAACCAAGCAATTCTCTAACAATCTCCCCCTTTGTCAATTTTAGTGACAAAACCATTTTACATATGGATTTAAACAAATAAAAACATTACGGCTCCAAGACCCAACATGCTTTATTCCCTTGGTTCTTTAACTATGCGTGTGTTCATCCTGTACTTGTTTGAGATCCATCATAGTATTATTACAAAGCATCAAAGTTACATTGTATCACAACTTGACAATAATACTACGGTGATATGCATCACTCTCCCTTAGTCAATACTCCATCTCAACATGAAAACCACTCCCCCTTACATAATGATCCGTAAACCATATGTATATGTACTGTGAACTACAAAATAATTCTACCCATTTTTCTCAATATAAATTGGAAAAGGTACGAAAACTGGTGGGATCCTAATGAAATTTTCATAGAGGAACTTCTTGACCAAAGGAAAACATATCAACTTTACTTTAGATGATATCACACAGTCGAAACTTAGTGACTTCATCAAGGAGTTTATTAAGATACAAGTTAACCCCTACATGTTCCATAACCGCTTCTCCCTTCAAAGATATAACAATTAAGCACAAGTTAATTTAAGAACTCTCCCCCATAAAATGTCATTCCCGAAAGAACAACAAGAGTGACCTTATTCCATAGATAAGGATTTATATGATGGATTTTAGAAACCCTACAAGGAGATATGAACTAAGAACCAATCATTCAAAGTCTCTCATGAGATCGTGTTACTAACAATAGAACTATTTCATGGTAATAATACACAATATGTAATCATGAAGATCAAGTATTGTGATCATCTTTTCTAAGATACAAACTTGTATAAACAAGAATTGATATGCCTAGAAGGAAGAATAACCCTTTTCCATAAGTATTTACACCAAGAATGGTTACCATAAGAGTATGAAAAAGATTCTTTGACAATAAAAACCAACATCCAATGGTTTTGATTATTCCTTCTAACCTGTATGCTTAAGAATTTTTATTCACAAATCAAGTTAGGTAATTAAGAATCATACACGTGGTATTTAACCATTTCATCTTAACCATAACTAGTTCAAATGACTCAAATGAACTAGTTAGAGAGTTGTTCAATTGCAAGGAAATCTTATGTAACTACACAAGACACAATTGAAGAAAAAACGATTTGATTCACTCGAATCGGTTGATGAACTTTATAGCCACAGTTTGCAAATAACATTCCTTAGTTTATATAAAAATGAGTTCACAAACAATCGTTTTTAGATATAACCATCTCAAGTACGCGGACTGGGTTCGCGGACTTAAGTTCCCGGAAAGAGTTTTCAAACTCCGTCAGTTATTCTCGGGTCGAGAACTATCGTCAGTTCGCGGACTGAGTTTTCCGAGTGAGTTCTCAAACTCTAACAGATATTCTCGGGTCGAGAACTTCCGCCAGTTCGCGGACTGAGTTTGCAAACTGTGCAAACTTCCGGTTCTCTTGATCAACAAAGTTCGCAAACTTCGGCTGAAGGAATAAGGACTTATACATATATGTGTTTCCACAACAATGCTTATATCCATCATTGGTTATATAATCTAAACTCTCATTTCAATCATTGAAACATTCTTAGAGGACGTTATATAGTTGTTATTCACAAGCTATTTTTCGTCAAAGCCATTTTCAAGTGATTGAAACATAATATGACTTTCGTCACTAGTAGAGATGAACTTGGCCAAAGCGAAAGCTTACCAACACATATTTCGAGAAATATGTAAACGAGTTAGACTCAGCTTGAAACAATAAATTGTTCCACATATTCAAAAATTACCCAACACAATATGTGCACCCCAATTCTTTTGCAATCCTCACCGCATGTATTAGGGCTTCTTGGTGAGGATGCACTTCCAACACAATCAGGTTGTGTTGAGGTGAACAAAATCTTGCTCACCGCAGGTATTTGAAACTAAATCATATACGGATTCTAGGAATTTAAAAACTTCCTCGAAACTTTCAATAATTGTTTCATACCTTTTTAAGATGTTATCCCTTGTTGAACTCTTATTTGGAAGATCCTTCTTAATAGTACTCGTTGTTTTATTGGTCTTCTTTGGTACCCATTTTTAAGTAGCTTTTGGAGCAACATATTTCTATTTCTCCCCAATATAGTTATGAAATTTCTTGGAGGAATACTAGAAGAACCGATATTATGAAAATCAGTTTCTCTCCAGTTTTGTACATCAGATCTTGTCATCTTAACAGAATTGGATCTGGTTTTATCTCGTTTAAGATATCTGCAATTCCTCTGCAAGTGAACTGGTTTTCCACAATAAAAAAAATGTTTAGTATAATGGAAAATTTTATGTTTAGTATTACCTGAATGTGTATGTGCTTTCTTTGTAACTTGACAAGATTTCCTCTTTTCGTTATCAGCAGTTGATAGGGATACTTTATTTTTGTCAACCGTAGAAGGTTTTGGTTGAGAAGAATCTTTAGCTTTGACAAATTTTACCTCTTTGCAAATACTAGGAGCGTCTATTCCTTCATAGCCCAATCCTCGTGTATCACGATGAATTCTACATGCTCCCAATATTTAGGTTAATTTATCTGAGAAGCTATTTCTAGAAAAACTCTCTTTTAAGCTCGAGTTTTCTTCTTCCAAACTTTTGACCTTCTCAAGCGCAATAACTAGATCATTCTTGGATGATTCACATTGAACTTTGAGATCTTCTTTTTCCGAATCAAATAACAAGTTCATCTCAATGTTCTCTAAGTTATCTAGATTTGCTTGAAGAATAATTTCCCGATCATGACCTTCGGAAATTTCTTTTTTAAGCTTTCGTATTTTGTTGAGATAATCTCTTGCACCACTAGAATCAAGTTGGTCTTGCAAGTCTTTATTCCAACTACGAAGTCTGTCATATTAACTTTCTCACTGGAAATGGTGCATTTAGCTTCCGAAAGTTTTCGATGACATTCTTTAAGAAGATTATTAGCAACTGGATCATCATGAAACACTTCTCTGTCAGAATCAGAATCAGTATCCGAAAGAATTTTTCCAGAAGCTAATGCAACCTCGCCTGCCAACTCTTGGGGATTATAAAATTCTGGCCCATCATTAAGAGTAGGCAAAGCTGCTGCATATGCCGATTGTTTACGGCTCCATCTAGGACATACTGAAGACAAGTGCCCGAAACCACGACAGTTATAACATTGTACATCATCCTTAGGCGATGTTGCGCTTTTAGAAAAACTCTTTTTCCTGTCTCTCAAGAATTTTCTAAATTGTCGTGGAGTAACATCCTTAGTATCTGGCGAACCAAATTTATCCTTAGAGGATTCAGAATTGTTTGCAGCTTAAAGAGAAATCACCTCTTTTCTAGATGCGTGTTCATTATCAAAGATCTTTAACTTTCCAGCAAGAGTATTTCTGGAGAGTATAGAAAGATCGTTTCCTTCTTCAATGACATGTTTCTTAGACTCGTATCTTGATGGTAGCGACCTGAGAATTTTGCACACAATATCTTTCTCTGAAATAGTTCTTCCTAATGAGTATGAGGCATTAACTATTTGAGAAATTCTTTGGTTAAACTCATCAAAGGTTTCATCATCAGACATGCGAAGGTTTTCCCAGTAAGAAGTTAGATTTTGAAGCCTTGCTTCTTTTTCTGCGGCATTCCCTTCGAATACGGTTTCTAAGATATCCCAAGCATCTTTAGACTTATTACACGTAGTAACGTGGTGTTGAAGATGTGGGGTAATGGCATGGATGATAGCATTTACTCCTTCAGAATTTTGCTTTGCAGCAAGAATCTCAAGATCATTATAATCACCAATATCCTTTTCAACAGTTATACCGTCTACTGTAACTGATGGAGGATCATAGCCATTAACAATACGAACCCATGATTTAAAATCCCGCGCTTGTATAAACGAACGCATAGTAATTTTCCACCATAAATAGTTCGTGCCATCGAAGACTGGCGGTACGTTTATAGAGATAGCACTTTTGTCCATAAAAATCAGATTACTTCAAACACAGACTTATAAGGTCATAGCGTGTTTGCCTGCTCTGATACCAATTGAAAAAAAAGTGGGTGTTTAACAACAACACCCAATATTTTGCTTAGCAATCTGTATGGACTAAACCTTAATAATATTCCTAGAGTGAAAAACTCAATCAAAGAATAATACTAAAGAGTTTATCTCTTACTCAACACAATCAATGGTTAAACAGAAGCAAGTCCGTAAACCTGATTTTAGTGTGAAGTTCTTGAACCAAAATCTTTTGTGTTAATCACAACCTATTCAATATCCACCGTGTATAAACCTCTTTAAGCAATAATCACTAAAGGAATATTTCAACACGGTGTCCACTTGAAACAAGGTTAGTCCGAACTGGTCTAACAATGTGAAAATAACAAATCAATTGTTCAAGATCAATCAATCTTATCCAACAAACAAGGTCGGATTTAATAACTATGATTGATTAACGTACAACCTGTATTATTTCAATTATATAAATAAAATATAATGCTGAAAAGAAATAACACAGACATCAGAAATTTTGTTAACGAGGAAACAACAAATGCAGAAAAACCCCGGGACCTAGTCCAGAATAAACACACACTGATTATAAGTTGTTACACCAATTTCCTACTACCTATTCGGACTAGATGTAATACCTGCTTAAGCTGTATTCAAGCACTCAATAAAACTCCTAGCACAACGCCGATTGTCTTTAGGAATTTTCCTTGTAAATATTCCAGAAGAACCCAAGGTTCTCTTTAGAAGATACACCAACACGATTGATACGATTCGATTTTTTTGTTTTCACAAAATACCGATTTGATTTCCCTTTAGATGTGAATCAAGGTTTTGGAAATCTTGTGTTTATTTTGATATAAACAATTACTAGGTAGAAGTAATATCAAAACAAACTTGTAGATTAGGGTTTTAACTTACAATCAGTATACGTACACACAAGGAATCCGTGAACTGATTTCTTTAAGTGAACTTGGGAGATTCCAAAGATCAATTTCCAAGTTAAGAAAACCCTAATAATTCTACAAGAACAACTAGATAAATCTAGAGATATGTTGTTTAAAATTTCTTAAGGATTTTTACGAGATACCTTAATCGAAGTTTTCTTTCTAGCTTCCGATTTCGACTAACAAGTGTTGGTATACGATCGGAAACTGAAATTTATCAAACCTAGGGTTTATGATCAACAACTCTTGAATGGTTTTATATCAGAAGAGAAAATCTTAGAATAGACAAGAGGTGAAAAACCTGGATTATAAGTTGTATGATAAATCATGAAGATTAAATCCAACTCGGCTTGGTGATCCCCAATACAAATACTTTTATCTCACTCTTGTTCACGAAGAATAGAAGATATGGAAAACAACCTTATGAAGCTTACACCAATTTTCCAAAGGGGATAAAAACGTATAACACTCATGAATCCTTTATTTATAGTGAATAAGGTAGCTTGAAATCTAAGCTAGGGTTTTGACTATTTTCCTTTTTCAAGACTCTCTTAATTATGGAAGTCTTTCCTAAGTTACAACTCTTGCCAAAATAATTAATTAGCAAATATTGTATTTATGTGAATAAATTACATTTTGGCTTAGGAAGGAATCACAAACACTTTAATATGGTAATCAACTATGTTTGGATTAATAGCCAACCTGCCTAGATAAGGAAACATCACCAATTTGACTAAATTTTTTTCTAGTCACGTAATTGGGCCCAAGTCTGTGAATCGTTACAAGCAGTCCATGGATTGTTTTCTACTAACGAACTGTAACAGTTACAACAATAATTTTAACTGTTACTTTAATAAATCACACATAACTTCATCATTATAACTCGGAATTGAGTGATTCTTGGCTCTTTGAATTCGTAAGCTCATTCACTATAACATGAGAACATTTCCAGGGATAAAGGTTATTGTCACAAAAGTCGTGGCTCAAATAACCTCAAGTATATATACATAAGTGTACATTTACCGTCATAGGAATTGTTCCATAGAGTGAGCATTTGTTTCGATATATTAGAAAGGTAGAATTGAACAAGAATCCAAATGAAATCAATTACCACATACCTTTTTTGATGAAGTCCTTGATGATATCTTCTTATAATCTTCAGTCTTCATCCTTAAGAGTAGTTCTTCTTAGACCTAATCTAGTCCGAAACTATCTATAGTATACTAAATCAAGAATGCGTTTTGGCAACTAAATTTGACAACTAGCTTGACATACCAACGCTAGTGGGTTCAAACAAGCAATGCTCTTTCAAGTCGTGCTATATTGAAAACATAACTGCGAAGCTGTGAATGATTATACTCTAGTAGTGAGACATGATCACATGATCATAGTGTTAAGGAATTAGGATAGGAAGTATAAAGCCTATATTTTGAACTTTATATATATGACAACGACATAATCGTATGAATGCTATTGTGATAATATGTATGGGTAAAGGTGAAGATTTCGTCTTAGGAACAATGTTTACATTTGTTTAAAGGAATTACATTCATGAACTTGTTTTATGGATCGAAAGGGAAATCGCTAGGCTTATTGGTATTATTATTCATTACATATCTTTAGATTACCAATATGTGTGAGTTAATAGAACCGATCATAACTTGTTATGTATCTTGATAAAACTAATCACAGTGCTTGACTTATGATTTGGTATGACTTTTATTAGTGTAACCGATCCTAAGTAATCACCTGAGATAGTATGATCGATATTTTTAATTGGTGTGACCGATCCTAGTAATTGGTGTGACCAATCACAAAAGAGTTGTGTAATCGATCCTTGTAATTGGCGTAACCGGTCCTAGTAATTGGTGTAACCGATCCTGGTAATTGGTGTAACCGATCCTAGTGACTTGTGCAACCAATCACAAGTAATACCATGAGTATATGGTAACCGGTCCTGGTAATTGATGTAACTGATCCTGGTAACTGATTTAACCGGTCCTAGTAACCATATTGAGGTATAACCGATCCTTGTGTTTTCTAGAAACGTAAACCCATGATAGGTGAATTGATATTTGATCAATCACACAGTTGTCTTGGAATACAGATGAACCGATTATAAACTTGTTTGCAAGTGTAGTATAATCAATTCCAAGATTGTAAATATGAAAGAGGATTTACAAAGAAAATATATCGACATACTTTGAACATGATTAGTAACTCTTATCTTTTATTGTTCAAAAATATTCCTTAATAACTCAAGGACATCTCGGACCGAAATAAATTTAGAATCTTTTAATTAAGGTTGTTAGTTTTATATGCTTTAATTACCAGCAATTAAATGCATATCTCTAGAAAATAAAAATTGGAAATGTGCATTTACTAATTGGAGATTTTCTACGAGAGATTTTGGAAATATTGGACAAAGCATTTCCAGGAATTATGAAAACTGATTTGGGCATTTATTGCATATCTTGAGAATATTCGGTATTGGAAATTCCTTGGTGTCCAAACATCCTTGGTATATAAATACCCAAGTTTGCATTTCGAGCAAACAATCCTAAGAGCCAGGCAAACTTCATCTTTTTGTTGTTTCTGGTGGATCCGTCTATCCGAAGATGAAAGTACCCTAATTAGGCGAAATCTCTTACGCCCGCTCGTTTAAATACTTATGTGGGATCAAGAATCTCTACGAGTACCGTTGGCGGGAAACTAGATAATTCCAGTTTATTTTCGTTTTCTATTGATTTGATTGACTAACGGTTGTTGAACTTTGATTGCACCTAGTTTGTTTATTCTTGAGAATCTTCTATTCAGATATAAGATTCACTCAAACTAGATTGAAGTGTCGACGGGATAATTAGAACTGTTTGTAGATCTAAAGACGTCTTGTGATGATCCATTGTTAACAGACTTCGTTCTGTGCGTGATTGATCACAAGAGATTCAGGTGGCGTTGTGCAGGTGTTTATTGAAGATTAAAGAAGATTTGAAGACAAAGAAGATTTCTGATTTGGTTTCTATACTTTGGGTGTGCACAAACCTTGATTGGTTGGGATCCAACTAGAATCGGATTTATTCGATTGGTTAGTTTTGTAAGATCGGTATCACCTTATAGTTTCTTGTTTGATTCTATATTAATTGATTCCAAATCTAAACTCTGCTACTTCGGTAGTTGTTGGATATGTTGATCTGACCAGGCAAAGGAGTTTATTAGTTAAATGGAAGAGCCTTTGCATATGACTTGAGATTTCTTCATCTGAAAGAATCAAGAGAGTTGTTACCAAACAGATTTGTTGTTCCTTCACTATTTGGAATACGATCCAAAGGAATTGTTCCAGTTCGTGCACTTATTAAATGTCGGAAGCGCAAGTGTTAGAGCACTGCTCGGTCGAACTCGCATGCGTTGCTATCTCAAGCATGTTTGTCAATGTTAGTAATCAAAACTATAAGTCTTGATTTCTAGGTTACAATAGCTAAGTCTTGGACTAGGATAGAAAGTGTAGTTGAGCTCAAGAACTCCATGATGATCATCATACAAGACGAAGAACTACTCAAGGAACTGGTGGAACTTCATCGACTAAAAGGTATGTGGAGACTTGAACTTATCTATCACTCAAAAGTCTATCTACTCTATCTCCTATCTTGAGACAAAAGTCGTTTTGCTATATAGACTTTGATTATACACATTTTCTATTTCGAGCCGAGTTTATCTCGCTTATCTATTTCTCGAAATATGTGTTGGTAAGCTTTCGCTTTGGCCAAGTTCATCTTTACCTAGTGACAAAAGTCATTTTATGTTTCAATCACTTTGAAAATGGCTTTGACGAAAATGGTTTGTGAATAACAACTATATAACGTCCTCTAAGAATGTTTCAATGATTGAAATGAAAGTTTATAATATATAACCAATGTTGGATATAAGCATTGTGTGGTAACACATATATGTATAAGTCTTTCTTCCTTGAACCAAAGTATGCGTACTTTGTTGATCAGGAAAACCGAAACAAGAGCTAAGAACTCAGTCCGCGAAATGGCGGAGGTTCTCATCCCGAGAAAATCTGCTGGAGTTTGTGAACTCCTTCCGGGAACTTAAGTCCGCGAACTTAGTCCGCGTACTTGAGTTGGTTATTTCTAAAGACGATTATTTGTGAACTTATATTTATACAAACTAAGGAATGCAAGTTTGCAAACCTTTGATATAATGTTCATGAATCGATTCGAGTGAATTAAATCGTTTTTGCTTCGATTATGTCTTGTATACTTCTATAAGAGCTAAGCAATTGAACAACTCTCTAACTAGTTCATTTGAGTCATTTGAACTAGTTATGGTGAAGAAGAATATGGTTGATATGAAAGTGCTCATATAGCTAATGGTTAACTATTGTTGAACCAACAAATGTACATGTTTGGGTACGGTTACAAACCTAAAATCGTGCATATCATTTATGTGTAAAAAGCTAAGTTTTTGATCCAACGGTTGAAAGATATTAGCTTGAATTTAATCAGGTTTTCATCTAACGGTGAATATTGAATGCTTTGTTACCAAGCTAACATTGATTGCAAACCCTGATTTGAAAGACTATATAAGGGAGAACTCTAGCAACTGGGAAACCTAATCCCCACACCTCCTGTGTGATACTAGTTTTATTAGCTAGAGTCGGTTCTCCTTTAACCTTAGATTTATTCTTGAAAACCAAGTTAACGACTTAAAGACTTCATTGGGATTGTGAAGCCAGACCGATTCTACTTTCTCGTACTTGTGTGATCTGATCTTGCATATTCTATCATACGAGTACAATCATAAAGATTGGATTGAGATTGATATCTCCTATAGAAAAGATATAAAAGTAATCACAAACATCTTCGTCTCATCGTTTGTGATTCCAAAATATCTTCTTTCGCCGCCGTTGATGGTGGTTTTTAGCTTAGGGTTAAAATCATAAAACCTTGCATCTGATGTGACGTCACTCTGTAAGGAAACGGAGCCGTGAGTGTTAACCTCTCCACTAGCATATTTATTGAGCCGTTCAAGATATTTACATGAAATTTATCCATACTGGCGAACATAGTAACCATCCCAGATGTTCTGTAAATTTCGGCGCCTTGCCTATGGAAAAGCGGGGGTCTAACAACACCATCCAATATTTCGCTTAGCAATCTGTATGGACTAACTCGAATATACTTTTAAGAGAATCAACAAGACTCAATCAATTAAAAGTATATCAACGAGTTTATATCTCTCTCTTGATTTGATTTACTCAAGCAGGAACTGCGAGTTCTAATCAAATACAAGGAATAACTTGGATGGTACCAAAGACCAATATCCAAAGATCAATCAATGACAATCAACAACCAAAATTTGGATTACTCTAATTGATGATCTAACGCACAACCTGTATTATTTAAATTATAAAGATAAAACAATATAATGCTGAAATTGAAATAACACAGACACCAGAAATTTTGTTAACGAGGAAACCGCAAATGCAGAAAAACCCCGGGACCTAGTCCAGATTGAACATACACTATATTAAGCCGCTAGAAATACTAGCCTACTCCAATCTAACTTCGGACTGGACTGTAGTTGAACCACAATCAATCTCCCACTGATCCAAGGTTCAGTTATGCTCCTACGCCTCTGATCCCAGCAGGATACTGCGCACTTGATTCCCTTAGATGATCTCACCCACAACTAAGAGTTGCTACGATCCAAAATCGCAGGCTTTGACAATAAACAAATCTGTCTCACACAGACAAGTCTATCAAAGGATCAATCTGTCTCCCACAAATAAACCCTAAAGGTTTTGTTCCGTCTTTTGATAATAATTAAGGTGAACATGAACCAATTGATAATCCGGTCTTATATTCCCGAAGAACGACCTTGATTAATCAATCACCTCACAACAATCTTAATCGTATGGTAGCGAAACAAGATGTTACGGAATCATAAACGATGAGACGAAGAAGTTTGTGATTACTTTTTATATATTGCCTATCGGAGATATCAATCTCAAGCAAATAAATATGATTGTACTCGTACGATAGAAGATGCAAGATCAAATCACACAACTAAGATAAAAATAGTATCGGTCTGGCTTCAAATCCCAATGAAGTCTTTAAGTCTTTAACTCGGTTTGAGAAAATAAAACCAGAGGTTAAAGGAGAATCGACTCTACTATGCAAACTAGTATCACACGTAAGGTGCGGGCATTAGTTTTGCACAATACTAGATGTCTCCTTTATATAGTCTTTCAAATCAGGGTTTTGCCTTGGTCACAAAGCAAACAATAACCACCGTTAGATGAAAACCTGATTTAAATTCAAGCTAATATTTCTCAACCGTTAGATCGAAAACTTAGCTTGTTACACACACTTGATAATGCACACTTTTAGGTTTGTTAATCGTACCCAAATGTATGCACTTATTGGTTCAATAATAGTTAACCAAAAGGTTAGCCATATGAGCATTTCATATCAACCATGTTCTTCTTCACCATAACTAGTTCAAATGACTTCAAATGAACTAGTTAGAGAGTTGTTCAATTGCAAGGAAATCTCATGTACTACACAAGACACAATTGAAGCAAAGATGATTTGATTCACTTGAATCGGTTCATGAACTTTTATAGCCACGGTTTGCATACTGCATTCCTTAGTATTTTTAAGTTTAAGTTCAGAAATCATCTTCAGATATATAACCTTTCTCAAGTTCGCAGACTAGGTTCGCGGACTTAAGCAACCGGTAGAGTTTACAAACTCCGACAGAAAATTTCGGCAAAAACCTTCCGCCAGTTCGTGGACTGGGTTCGCGGATGCAGCTAGTTCGTCAACTCCAGTAGAATTTCTCGGGATGAGAAGTTCGACAGTTCGCGGACTGAGTTCGCGGACTTGGAAACAAGCCATTCTTCCGGTTTCTCTTGATCAACAAAGTTCGCAAACTTTGGTTCAAGGAATAAGACTTATACATAAATGTGTTTCCACAACAATGTTTATGTCCACCATTGGTTATGTAATCTAAACTCTCATTTCAATCATTGAAACATTCTTAGAGGACGTTATATAGTTGTTACACCATTTCTCGTCAAAGCAATTTTCAAAGTGATTGAAACATATCATGACTTTCTTCACTAGGTAAAGATAAACTTGATTGAAGCGAAAAGCTGACCAACACATATTTCGAGATATAGATAGGCGAGGTATACTCGGCTCGAAATACCAAATGTGTATAATCCAATTCTATATGTATAGCATACGACTTCTTGTCTCAAAGAGTAGGAGATAGAGTAGATATAGTTTTGAGTGATAGATAAGTTCAAGTCTTCACATACCTTTTTGTCGAGAATTTCCACCGGTTCCTTGAGTAGTTCTTCTTCTTGTATGAGGAATCTCCATGAAGTCCTTGAGATCAACTATACTTTCTATCCTAGTCCGAGACTTAGCTATAATAGACTAGAAATCAAGACTTATAATTTTTATCACTAACATTGACAAACATGCTTGAGATAGCAATGCATGTGAGTTCGACCAAGAAATGCTCTAACAATCTCCCCCGTTGTCAATTTTAGTGAAAAAACTATCAATACATATGGAATACAAAAGAGATAAAGAAACTTTAGTAGCTCCCATTCCACATGTCTAATCTTCAACATTCCTCTAAATCTTCGTCACTTCCAAGTACTCCAATGATCCCAAAGGTTGTAAGTTTAGTATCACCGTTGTTGAAGATCCGTAGCTATAACAATGAGAAAGCATCGATCTCGATCATTGTTATACAATGTCATAATATTATTACACAGTGTCAAAGTCCAATTATATCACAACTTCAACAATAATACTATAGTGATATGTATCACTCCCCCTTAGTCAATACTCCATCTCACATGGAAACCACTCCCCCTTACACATTGATCCGAAAACCATATGTATTTGTAGTGTGAACTACATATTTATTCTCCCATTTTTTTTCAATAAAATTGGAAAAGGTACAAGAACGGGATCATAATGAAATTCCGTAAGACACATTTCATGACTAAAAGAAAAATACATACCATCTAATTTAGATGCAATCATATAGCCGAAGCTAATAACATTCATCAAGGAGTTTAAAGATACAAGATAACCCCTCTAATTTTCCACAGCTGCACTCCCATCAAGATATTACCATTAAGCACAAGTTCAAAAGAACTCTCCCCCATTTGATGTCATTTCCGAACGAACAACAAGAACGACCTTAATTTCAAAAGAAAAGAAGGATTTTATTGAACACCAAAAACCATGAGAATGATTTTCTATATCCAAAAACTCAATCAAATTAATCACAAGTAAACTCATGATTAATTTAATCGAATACTCAATCAAATTAAACACAAAAAGTGATCAATTTAATTGAATATGCTCGACATAAGAGAACTTACGGAGCATACGACTAACATAACCATTAGAAAATGAATAGGATAGTCGTTCATATACTCAACATAAGTGGAATCTTACGGAGTATGAAGATACTCAACTAGATTAATTACAAGTGAACTCATAATTAATCTAATTGGAATACACAATCAAACTAATTACAAAAGTAATCAATCTAATTTCCATTTGTTATGTTCATCATAAAAAGACTTATGGAGAAATAACTAAATAACCAAACAAGATGATTAATTTAGTTCAAAAATGCTCAACATAAAGTACCTTACGGAACAGCCAACAAAGCTAATCAAAATTAATCAACTTGGTTGTATAGTGCTCAACATAAGACACATTACGGAGCTTCACAGTAATACATAAAATATGGATCAGGGATGATCAATACTGCGGAATACACAAGGATTCATTCTATCTTCACTCACTATTTGCATAACGATATTAATAGACATAATCCTTGAAAACAAAAGATTTTAACCTATCTTCCATCAAAGAGTTGACAATATAGGATTAACGTTTGTATTTGTCAAAAGTCTATTCATTCTTTTACCAGTACATGAATACCAACTCATGAACGACTTTACTTTTGACAATATATGGGACCTTCAAGTTCACAGACGTAAACATACATATCCCATAACAAATTGCAATATAACAAATCATAAAGATTAATACTGCAAAAACATCATCCTCCAAATATTTTTAGAATTTAATACCAATAAACCTAAAAAAAAGAACCAGAAGATGAAAAATAATAGCTATGTGTAGTCACAATCATTGCTATTCAAGCACTAGTTATTCTTCCAACTAAATCAAAAAGAAGACATACTAGGCAACAATTGAATCAGGTTTCTTTGACCACTTCATACCTTTGAAACGGACCATCAAAGTAAGTATCATTGATATCCTTGATCTTCTTGACAGTCGAAACCCCATGTTCAAGAGTTAAAACATTAGTTTTTTGGTCAACAATGCGAGCAAGATGTCTAGCTTTGGCGCGGTCAAGGATAACTTTCTTCTGATTCCTGATTAAGATATTCTGATTACTAAGGATTTTTGCATGTCCATCAATAAGCTGGTTTATCAGCAATTGAAGGTGAGCAAGTTCGTTCTTAACCTCACTTTGAACGAGAATTAAATCCTTGACAGATTCTCCAATCCAAGAGTTATACTATTTTCTTTCGAGTATCTTGTTCATAACAAAATCTTGAGCTGGGTCACATCCTTTTAGGTCTTCCTTCATTATAGGGTTTACTTCTTCGTTAGGAACAGTTTCCATAAACATCCTTTTTAAAGATTAAGAACACATATATGATATATATATATATATATATATGTTAATTAGTACACCCTAGATAGAAACCCTAGAGTTCCTTGAGGAGATATGG
The DNA here is from genome assembly GCF_003573695.1 of Papaver somniferum. NCBI lineage: Eukaryota > Viridiplantae > Streptophyta > Magnoliopsida > Ranunculales > Papaveraceae > Papaver > Papaver somniferum. The sequence continues at coordinate 145,009,584 of NC_039364.1, forward strand.
ACGTCCGTTGCCTAACACGAACGTATGATCAAGAAGGATGGACCAAACAGGGAAAACTGCATATTGTGACATTTTCAAAGCTTATGAACAGGTTAGAAGAGTCACAATGAAGAAATACTAAAAACTCACAAAGTAAGCGATCAATCATACAGAGAAATGAAAATCAACTAAATACTTGAGAATCTCTCAATCATCATCCTTGTGTCTCTCAAGTTAGATACGAGAATGAAACTTTCTACTATTAGGTACCAGAGGGAGACATAGTCTCACCATAGGTATTGAGAGAATAGTTGTGATTTTCACTTGGATGTCTGACCTCAGTATTTCTTGTCTTCCCTTGGCTATTTTCAAATTTAGAGAATTTTCTCACATCCCTTCCTGAAAATTCAAGAGAAGAAGCTTTCTGATTACTGAGTCTATGACCTCTAGAGATCGGTTCTAGAGGATTTTCCGAAATGGGTCTCCATACTCTAGACTTAGATTTACCAGAGTTGTTCTTATAAGCACAGGACATGCTTTCATTAGCAGCACAAGATTTTGTACCACTACGATGCACAAAGGTCAGGTAATGATTTTTATGGAAGAGATCATTCTTATAAGTTGTCTGGTTTCCTGTGGACATAAGGTTCACTGCTGTAGTCGATTGACTATTTGTTCTATTGACAGTGAAGCGAAGCAAATTGTGACTTTCAACAATTTGTTTCCTCCTGGAAAAACAATGGATAACATAGTGGTTCCCTTTTCCACAGAAAGTACAGGTTCGTGGAGGAGAATCAAAAAATGGCATCTGTTTTAACTTCACGGCCCTGTGAGAAGATGGTAAGTTATGTAAACTTTTCTTAAAACAATATTCTCTTGGAGGATATTTCTTCATTTACTGTATGTCAGGAACAGTTGGAACAAAATTTTTTTCCTTAAGACAGAGTTATTCTTTTCCAAGGACTTGCACTATTCATGGTCTAGTGAAAGGGATGCTTCTAGTTTCTCTTTTTCAACACGAAGTCTGTCAAGATCAAATGAATGCGTCTTGATCAAACGTTTTTCTCTAATTGACCCTTCTTTGACAATCTTTTCAAGATCACAAATCTTTTTAAGCTGTAGATTATTCTGTTAAAGAAGTTTCTCAATATCCTTAGAGAAGGAATCAATGATGTTATAGAGTACACGTTCCCGATCAATAGACTTTTCAAATTCATCGATGAGTTGATCATGATTATGAAGATCAACAAACTCAGTAGAATTTTTTGCGATTCTGGTGAGCTTCATTTCTGTTTTTGCCATTGTGTCCAATGTCTCATTGGTGGAAGAGTGATCAACACAAGATGAGACAATCTTCCTACCTCGGGATTCAGAATAATCAACTAAGGAGCAATCCTTTGAGGTATTCCCGAGAAAGCTGATATAATTGAAAGATTTAGGAGGCATCTTGGTATGCGTAAGAGATTCTGTCCTCAGACTTGTAAGGTCTTGAACGTGTTTGCCTGCTCTGATACCAATTGAAAAGCGGGGGTCTAACAACACCACCCAATATTTCGCTTAGAAATTTGTATGGACTAACTCGAATATACTTTTAAGAGAACCAACAAGACTTAATCAATTAAAAGTATATCAACGAGTTTATATCTCTCTCTTGATTTGATTTACTCAAGCAGGAACTGCGAGTTCTAATCAAATACAAGGAATAACTTGGATGGTACCAAAGACAAATATCCAAGGATCAATCAATGACAATCAATAACCAAAGGTTGGATTACTCTAATTGATGATATAATGCACAACCTGTATTATTTCAATTATAAAGATAAAAAAATATAGGAAATTGAAATAACATAGACACCAGAAATTTTGTTAACGAGGAAACTGCAAATGCAGAAAAACCCCGGGACCTAGTCCAGATTGAACACACACTGTATTAAGTCGCTACAGACACTAGCCTACTCCAAGCTAACTTCGGACTGGACTGTAGTTGAACCCCAATCAATCTCCCACTGATCCAAATACAGTTATGCTCATACGCCTCTGATCCCATCAGGATACTGCGCACTTGATTCACTTAGCTGATCTCACCCACAACTAAGAGTTGCTACGATCCAAAATCGCAGGCTTTGACAATAAACAAATCTGTCTCACACTGACAAGTTTATCAAAGGATCAATCTGTCTCCCACAGATAAACCTTAAAAGTTTTGTTCCGTCTTTTGATAATAATCAAAGTGAATAGGAACCAATTGATAATCCGGTCTTATATTTCCGAAGAACAACCTAGAGTTATCAATCACCTCACAACAATCTTAATCGTATGGTAGCGAAACAAGATGTTGTGTAATCACAAACAATGAGACGAAGATGTTTGTGATTAATTTTTATATCTTTCCTATCGGAGATATCAATCTGAAGCCAATCAATCTGATTGTACTCGTACGATAGAATATGCAAGATCAGATCACACAACTAGGATAAAAATAGTATCGGTCTGGCTTCACAATCCCAATGAAGTCTTTAAGTCGTTAACCTGGTTTTAGAAGAAGAAAACCAAAGGTTAAAGGAGAATTGACTCTAGTATGCAATCTGGTATCACACGTAAGGTGTGGGGATTAGTTTTGCACAATACTAGATGTCTCCTTTATATAGTATTTCAAATCAGGTTTAGCAATCAATGTTAGGTTAGTAACAAAGAATTCAATATTCACCGTTAGATGAAAACATGATTTAGATTCAAGATAATATTTCTCCACCGTTAGATCGAAAACTTAGCTTGTTACACACACTTGACAATGCACACTTCTAGGTTTATTAACCGTACCCAAATGTATGCACTTGTTGGTTCAATAATAGTTAACCAAAAGGTTAGCCATATGAGCATTTCATATCAACCATGTTCTTCTTCACCATAACTAGTTCAAATGACTTCAAATGAACTAGTTAGAGAGTTGTTTAATTGCAAGGAAATCTCATGTACTACACAAGACACAATTGAAGCCAAGATGATTTGATTCACTTGAATCGGTTCATGAACTTTTATAGCCAAGGTTTTCATACTGCATTCCTTAGTATTTTTAAGTTTAAGTTCAGAAATCATCTTCAGATATATAACCTTTCTCAAGTTCACAGACTAGGTTCGCGGACTTAAGCAACCGGTAGAGTTTACAAACTGCAACAGAAAATCTCGGCAAAGACCTTCCTCCGGTTCGCGGATTGGGTTCGCGGGTGCAGCTAGTTCATCAACTCCAACAGAATTTCTCGGGATGATAAGTTCGGTAGTTCGCGGACTTGGCAACAAGCCATTCTTCTGGTTTCTCTTGATCATAAAAGTTCGCAAACTTTGGTTCAAGGAATAGGACTTATACATAAATGTGTTTCCACAACAATGTTTATGTCCACCATTGTTATGTAATCTAAACTCTCATTTCAGTCATTGAAACATTCTTAGAGGACGTTATATAGTTGTTACACCATTTCTCGTCAAAGAAATTTTCAAAGTGATTGAAACATATCATGAATTTCGTCACTAAGTAAAGATAAACTTGATCGAAGCGAAAAACTTACCAACAAATATTTCGAGATATAGATAGGAGAGTTATACTCGGCTCAAAATACCAAATGTGTATAATTCAAGTCTATATATATAGTATACGACTTCTTGTCTCAAAGAGTAGGAGATAGAGTAGATAGACTTTTGAGTGACATATAAGTTCAAGTCTTCACATACCTTTTTATCGAGAAGTTCCACCGGTTCTTTTAGTAGTTCTTCTTCTTGTATGATGAATCTCCATGAAGTCCTTGATCTCAACTACACTTTCTTTCCTAGTCCGAGACTTAGCTATAATAGACTAGAAATCAAGACTTATAGTTTTGATCACTAACATTGACAAACATGCTTGAGATAGCAACGCATGCGAGTTCGACTGAGCAATATACCAGACCTTTCTTGTCGAAAGTAAACCTAGGAAAACTAGGAAATTAATCCGCCATCGACTAGGAGGTGCAAAACCTTTGCCCAGAATCAGAAAACAGGGAGCCGCAACCGCAAAGGGAGGCGTGGCCATGCCTTAGGTCAACTTTGCGCCACTTGCCATTGGCCACGCCCCTTCCTAAACCGGCCCTATTTTCTCGACCAATCGTGTCGCCTCAAATTAGCCACGCACACATAAGTTGTGGCTGGGCCCATACTTGCCGGCACCACTTATCATCGACCAATCAGATCGTTCAAAAGCCGCCACACTCTCGCCAGAAGTGTAGCCGCACCTTATGTTTGGCCGGCCCCTTTTCTTGGTCAATCAAATCGCTCTAAACTTGCCACCATACATTAAAGGCCAAACACACCCTACCGGGCTACCATACTAACTGGCAAGCCAAACGTGCCCTGCCACAACAACATATGGCATACCAACACGCCACTATGCCGCGGTAACATGCCAACATACCACTTCGTGGCAACCTGCCATAAATAGCCAACCACGGCAATCCCTATTCCCTTGGACATGGCCTTGCCATAACTCCTTTGGCATAGCTATGGCTCCATTTGCACAAAAGTATCGCCATGCCGCGGCCGCGTGCCGCACGCACTAATTAAGGTTTCGACATTCCAAACCCTAATTTGGGAAAAGTTGCTACGCCAACCAAAACCAAATAATGTTTCCCAGAGTGTTGGGATTGATGTGGAAACATGGCCAATGTCGCCACGCCACATGTGGGTCCAACACCACGGTGCCAAACCGTAGCATTGGCCATGCCGCCAAACCATAGCATTGGCCACGACGCCAAACCCTATCCTTCGCCATGCCGCCAAGCCTTAACTTTGGCCACGGAGCCAAATTTTAGCTTTGGACATGCTAGAACGCCACTGGCATGCCGCTATGCCACGGCTACGCCATGGCCTCACCAGGCGCCACTATGCCAATGGCGCCATTCCGCTATACAACAAGATGCGGACATAATCAACGGACATCCTTCCTCATGAGATGCAATCTCAGCCATTCAAGCTCGACACCAAACTGACAGACTTGTGGCAAGTTTCAGGCGACCAGCTGCCTAAATCTAGTGGCCATGGCTACGCCAGGCGCCACTGGAATGCATGAGCCATGCAAGCCATGCCACATTTCCACCGACGTATACCAAAGCGCCACCGCGCCATTATTAGGCACCAACACCAGGTAACGATAATCAACGGCTACCCTCCTTCATGAGATGCAATCTCAGCCATCGAAGTTCGCCACCGAACTGATAAACCTTTGGCAAGTTTTAGGCAGCCAAAACGAGCCTAATAAAATTACATTCTATTTTCCTGCGGAAAGTCCCTTGACTTTGACTTGCCACACGTAGCGAAGTGCTACATGTTTTCCACGAAAATACTCGAGACATCAAACATGTCACGAACCGGGGGATGCTCATCAGGGTTTTCGTCTGGCGGTTTACAACGTGCGGCGTGCAATGCGCCCGTTACAAGAAAGTGTCATGAAGTGGAATTAGTGGTGGTGAAAAGTAACGGTGTAAACGAATTCATTTCCTTTATCATGGAAGCAAAATGTCTGACGGTTACACGAATTTACTTCCTTCATCATGGAAGCATAACGTCTGGCGGTTACACTTTACTCTTTTCTTCCACCACTCAATCGTTTCCACTTCCTACGAGACCAGGGTACGTTTCAATATGACTTGTATAAATAGGCTTCACCTATTTTCACCAAAGAACAAGTTTTTGGTCGGCAACAAAACAGTATCTAGAAATCACCTGGTAGCTTTCCATTCTGCTAGCCAGTTCTACTTTCAGATACAAGTCATAAACAACCACACCTTCAGAATCAACTATTCTGGTCTCAACACTTTCTTCGCTTCCCTCCCTAGGACCAACCCTTCTCCTTCACTTTATGACCGAAGCAAGTCTGGAACGACCATTTCTTGGTTTAGGCCAGATTTGTACAGATTGATCTCTCGAATCAAAAGTACTCCCGTGTAGTACATTGTTTAAGGTCTAGACTCGTTTCTCATCCACACACACGAATTTACCAAAACCGGCAGAAACAGTTTTCACCCACAAACAATTGGCGACCACAGTGGGAGATTAATCTCTCGGTTGCAATATCAATTTCCAATTTCAGATTTCATTTTTCAATCCCGATCTCAAGATGGTTGAACTTAGGTCCGGATCAGCAACAAGCCCTGAGAACACTAGCGCCGAAATTACTCTCGGTATTAACGTTCCTTCCAGTGGCATTAATACACCACCTGTCAACACCAGCGGCGTGGAGAATGTTCCTTCAGGCGTTACACCTCCACTCACCAGAACCAGAGCTGCTGCCGCCACCGCCAACGTTTCTTCAACTGTGACACCTCCAACCGTCACCAGGGCCGTTGCTACTCCTCCATCAGGATGAGAAACTGGGGGAGCCAGAGGAAACCGATCTCATATTACCATTGTTGATTTGATGGAAAGGCAGGAAGTTCTTGCTAGAGCTCAGATGGACATGGATTCTGTAAGGACCCTCAACCTCGTCAACGCTATTAGACTAGTCAAAAGACGTATTAACCGATAGTAACTCGATTAGTTTAACACGAACATTAATTAATAGGAATTAATCTAACAACGATCTAGATACGAAATTAGAATCGCTGGATAGATCTCGAAAAGTTACGCAGAATGGTTTACTCGAACGTGTCATTCGGATACCGGATGAAGATAATTTATCAATTTATTTTCGGAGGGTAAAATAGTAATTTTGGATTTTACCCTTGTGGCTGCACGTGTCGAAGTGAGTGGGCGTATTGGTGAAATCCTTTGGCCTTATCAATACCAAGTCGAGAAGATAAGAATGTACTTCTTATTCTTCTTCTTCTTTCTTCTCATTCTTTCTATCTTTCTCTCTGTTTCTTTTTCCTCTCCTATTCTTCTTTCTCTGGCGAATTTGAGAGATCAAATAGGAGTTTTGAGATCATGCAAAGAAGGGTATGACCAAGGTATTAGTGATGGTATTGGTGTTGACTCAAGTGGTCAATTCTGTTTCACGGGAAGAGTTATTTCAGAGAGGGAATTAGTTAGGGTTCATGAGAAGAATCTCTGAGAAGATTAGAAGATGAATTTGATAATCTAGTGGATTAATTAAAGATGGGTATGATTGATATAAGGGGTTAGTTATGTTTTGAACACGAATTGGAAGATAGAGGATTGAGAATCGATTTTAGGGTTTCTGGAAATCGTCTTGAAGTTCATTTGAGAGGCGATTTGAGATGAGTATATCAGATTCAAGAACATTTGATGATGGTAGAGTTATTCAGGTGCCGGTACAAACATAGGAAGATTAAGAAATCAATAAATTAGGATTTCTGGTGTTGGTTGTGGTATTGTATTAAGTTGATGAGTAACACAGTTGTTAATAAATAAAGAATGAATGGGTTGTTGTGTAATTGAAGTTCTAGAGTTGGTTCGATAAAGAATTGGAGGTTCGGGTTTCATAGAATGTTCAGATACAATTTGAAGAAGAAATTGGTTATGGTACTGAAATTGCTTGTATTCAAGGAGTCAAGGTTTGAGGATTATGATCACAATTGCTTGAATTGAGATGTCTTTGAGGTAATCTGCCTTAACTGTAGTAATTGAGTTGAATTGTTGTTGTTTTATAGTTGCATGATTATGAATTGAATTGAGATTCATGAGGGTATGAATTTGGAAGTTAACTGGTAGTGTTATTGTTGAGATTCAGGTTATGTGTGGGGGAAGAGTTATTTGAATTGGTTGTAATTGAGTTGTTTTGAGGAAGGTAGTTTGTGATGCAGTTGGGTTTTGGTTCAGATGATGGAGATTCTATGCTTGAAGTGTAGTTGCTAGATTTCTTAAAAAAATTTCTTGTGGATGTGTGCTACGGAATACAGGTTTTGGCTGGAGGCTGATTATTGCTTAGAGATTGTAGGGTTTGAATTACAATTGCAGGACTAGTGATGTTAATGGTATAGATGCAGGATGAATGTAATTGTATAAGTGAGGTAGCATTGGTGTTTGGTATTTGAGTGCATGGCTTGGAGGTGGTGATAGTAGGTTGTGCTGGTGGTTTGCAGTGGAAGTTGAAATGGAGATGAGTTTGAATATATATGAGTGGTGTTTGAAATGCATGTAGTGGTATTGATCTAGTAGTCCTGAACTGAGTAAGATGGATATGGTGTTTTCTGTGAAGAAAATGAGCCATAAATGTGCTTGATGAATATTGGTTCTGGCGCTGTTGATGTTGTTGTAAGTTTTACAGGGAGGAAAGGTGAGATTGTTATTTAGTTAGATGATATGGAAATAGTTGTGGTACTGCTGATATGAATGGGCTATGTATGGATGTGTAATTACATGTCGAATGAAGTTAGAAGTTGAACTGTGAAGTTCAGGTTTATGTGGATCTGTATATATGGTCTGGATAAAAACGCAGTCTAGTTGTAGCTTAGGTGATTGCTGAATTGATATTGCAGAAAGATATAAGGAGTATGATTGTAGAAAGAGTGCCTAAATCGGCTATTGCAGGTAGGCTGTTATCTTTGTAATTCAATTTGAAGTTTATTTGAATGATTCAATTGATGTATTATTAGTTTGAAATTGAACTTGAGTTAGGTTAAAAAAAATTAGAGTTACAGTTGCATAAGATGAACCTTTGTCCTGTCTGACTGAACTTATTCAGTCTGATTTAGTTTTCTTAGCTGACTCAGTTAATCTGACTGAGTCAGATCTGTTGACTCACCGAGTTTCCGGTTTTGACCCGAGTAGACTCAGTTGACCGAGTTAGACAGTTGACCTGACCAGACCTTGACTTGACTACTGACGTTGACCGTTAGAGACTGTTAGTCGACTCCCTATGACCAGAAGTTGTTTGTTAATTGTTATTGACCGTTAGTTGACTCAGGTGGACTGGACCTTAAGTTAATGGGTTTTAGTGACTTGGGCTTAGGAATAGTCTTTCTTAATTAGACATGTTGGACCTTTATGGTCTGATTTAACCTTTGATTCCTTCTACAAAGTTGTAGATACTCATAAGACATAGCTAATGGACTATAGAACCAATCTAATTCAATTAGTGAACCTTAAATATGCTAAAGATAGATAAATAAAATATGTAGAACCTTAAATGGGCCTAGAATCATTAGAAAGTCTTGTATGATTCTTGTGTGAGCCTTTTGGCTAGATTCTTAGGCTTCTTGTGTGATTAACAGTTAGTCTTTATTAAAAACGATCGATTCAAAGGATGAACCAGTGGATCATGGATCTCGAGGTAGGCGTGGCTTGTCATCAAATGAGGTGGAAATACATTTGACTCTTTTGTAACCATTGTTGTTTCTTTTACAAAAGTTTATATTTAACAAACCATGCATTGTCTGTCTATGCATTCCATGCTTTATTTGAATTGCATTATTATACTCTGTTGCTTTTGTTAATCTTTCCATGGTTTGAAAATGACTTGTGATGTTTGTTTGTCATATGAATTGTTATGGGAAATAAGAATTTCCGCATGTGGTATATAGGATACGCTCCTTCACATTTATACCTAGAGCTTTTAGGATATATTGGTCGACAGTTTGCAAGTTCGGAATTGTCGACATCCATATTTACGATTAGGTGTGGATTTGCGAGTTCGGGATTGCACAACCATAGTGTACATTGTTTGAAGAAGGATTTTGTCCATATACATGTTTGTTTACTTCTGTGAGGATATGTGATGGTTTTCAAATAGTGATTGTAGTTGTAGTGGTAAACAGGGTCTTTTCAGACTTGTGAAGAAAACAATTTTTCTAGATTTAAATTAAACAGGCAAATAAATAAAATAGTTCAAACCTTTAGAGAAAATACCAAGACTAGGATTCCACCATTGACCAATTAAATAGTAAATTCTAAATAATATTCATGCAATTCTATCTTTAAAAATAATTCTAATATTTGCCTCAAATATATTTTTGAAGTAATAATTGTAATCACAAAGTATAAAACATCAAAAGTTTTTAAAACCCAACATGCTTCATCAAAATAATTCACAACTATTCAATAAAAACTAATATTTCAAATTCAATTCCATGCAAATAATCAAATAATAATATTGCAAATAAATAATAAAATTAGAATTATACCAATCAATATGGACCAATGGCTTCCTCCGTCGTCTCGGCTAATGGGTTTAGCTCCTCATCCCAAAGACACACTCACAAGATGAATTCATGGCTAAAATAGGTGTTTCTATTGATGAATATAAGATGAAACAGAAATTTGCAACGCTGTAGTGGTGTTACAGCGCCACTGTTACAAAGGGGTAAGTGCTTTTAAGATTGATGTAAACGACAAGCCATTACTGTTGTAAAAGAACGACACTGGTATTGTTATTTAAGACTGCTAAAGAACGACTGACTATGTGAGTCTGTTCTTCGTGTTCTTCAGGATCTTCAATGGCAGCAGCAGCAGCAGCAATATCTCCTGTAACTTCTTCTTCTCGTCTATCCTCTACACCCAATTCTCTCCTAAGGGTTTCTAACCCTTCTATGACTTGAACCAACTCTTATATAGTCTTTTAATCCCCAAAAATCTCCACTGAATCCGACTTTTTCTTTTCTTTTTCTTCTCTGCGCTGTTGAGAGAATATCTCTCTCTGATCTCCCTGTACGCGTTTATGAGCTATTCTATTGCCCCAAAACTCTCCCAAGACTTGAACAGGACCAAGTAGAGTTTTCTTTAGCGTAAAACTCTCCCAGAATCTCCTCAAAAAAATCTTTGAAACGTAAACAGAACCATACGTGTCCTATTTGGACTCTGATTTCTTCTCCCGGCTATTCCAGCCCAATGTGATCGATCAAAACACATGTACCAGCTCTGTTTAGTCCATTCACATCCAGCCCAACTGATTTTGGGGGTTGAATCTCTTTAGAAACCGTCCATTAATCGAATCCAACTCTGCCAGTAAACATGCATGAAGTTTCCCGCCAAAACATTAATTTGAAAACGTGAAGAAATGTGATCTCCCCCTGTCCAGTTCTGGTGTCCCTTTAGCAGCTGCTTGGAAATGGGTCACCCCTTAGTAATTAGGTTACCCCTTATCCAAAATCAAGGGTCCGTATAGAAAGTGTCCTCTGGGGCATTTTCCGCACTTTTTTCGGGGTTCCTCCGGGGTATTTCTGGGATACTTCCGGTACACTTCTGAGGCGCTTCCGGTACGTTATCAACGGAGGTCCAAATGCCACATTTTTAGCCAAATTCGCCGCAAGAGATTATTTTCCAAAAACACCTACAAATACATAAAATAACCAAATAAGTACAATATCGAGTACTAACAATATATACAAATGAGCTATATTATACACATAAATGCGTCTATCAAGTACCCCCGAACTTATTATTTGCTAGTCCCGAGCAAATCAAAAAAACTACAAAATAAAATCCTAACTCACTGTCGCAGGCATCGTCGATTGCATTTAGCGTATGCAATAAGCCTTTAAACCCCTAGGTGGCCCTAGTGGCCGAGTTATAGTCTCGGGAGGGCTTACCAGAGATATACCCACAAAACCTGTACTCCAGACCTTAGCTATCTACGCAGAACCTTGGAAGGCACTAAAGAATCTCCTTGGTTGGCATACTTATTGACTACAGGAAGAAGTACCCTGATGCGAAATTCCAATTGTTGTACACGAGTTTGCACTCAAGCATACTAAAATTCATATAAAGTGACAGAGCTCTACTCAGATAGTTGCACTATGGACATCATATTCGGAGTCAAAACTAATCACATGGATATATCAAGAAGATGGATATAGAAAAACATGTATGGTTTTGATGTTTACTAAGTGAACGGCGTTTCCCATATCTGTTTGAAGGCCTCCGCCAAATTGAACCTATCCTAATGGATTGAGATACTAGTCTGACTAATATCAACACACTGGCATATACAAGGGTACCAGTGGTCGATAACCTAACTCTAGGTCAACACAACTGGCATATACAAGGGTACCAGTGGTCGACTTTATTGAATTTATTCCTTTTGGTCAAATGGTCTGGTCTCAATTTTTTTTTTTTTTTTGGTAACTACCATTTTTTTT